>NC_142632.1:10884552-11184708 GCF_059453375.1 Lepisosteus platostomus
TGGGAGACCTCCAGGGAGAAGCTAAGGCTGCTGCTGGAAGAGGTGTTAGCGGGACCAGTTGGGGGCACTTGGCATACAGTCATACAGTCTCTGTAGGTCCTAATGCCCCAGTATAGCAATGGGGACACCGTCATTTAGAGGAGACGTAATCCCGATTCTCTGTAGTCATAAAAAAATCCCAGAGTATTTCTCTGGTGCCCTGGACAAATTTCTCCTTGGCCGTTACCAATCATGGTCTACTAATAACCCCCATCTATGAATTGGCCTCATCACTCTGCTCTCCTCCTCACTGAGAGCTGGTGTGTGGTGAGAGTACTGGTACACTATGGCTGCCGTCGCATCATCCAGGTGGGGCTGCACACTGGTGGTGGTGGAGGGGATCCCCATTACCTGTAAAGCACTTTGAGTGGAGTCTCCAGAAAAGCTCTATATAAGTGTAAGGAGTTACCTTTTGAAAAAGAGGCCCATTTGTGCTATGCGGAAGAGCAGGCTTACCTTCCTGCGCACTGTGCAGCGATGACACATCCAGTCACCAGGGGGCAGCATCTCCTCACTGAGGGGGGGATTACTGTGGGTAGAAAAATCAAAGAGGATCAGACAGATAGCAAGCTCCCCAAGTCCACTCAAGGTCAAACCCCTAATGGTCAAGACAAATTGTGCAGCTTTATTCTTTGATATTGCAGTCACTGCTCCTGATGCAATGCCGAGTATAACCTCTTAAATTATTTAAAAGAACAGTTAAAGGGGATCTGCAGTCTCAGGTTACAGAATCTTGATAACAAAATTAATTACATTGACGGTATCCCAAAGTTTTGTGAAAACGTTGTGAAATTACTGTATAGTCACTATGTTGTCAAGAGTTTGCAATGACTGTGATGTGAGGTGGCCCTTCATGCTCACTAGTCACTGTGATGACAAATGCAATGAGATGTACGAGCGAGTAAGTGCAGGTTGTGCAGCAGACAGTTCACCGCAGAAATGTTCCAGCATGACCTGCATGCATAGTTAACAACCGAGTAGCATTTGTCAGCAAATCATCTCGAAGTTGATTTCCAATATTTCTATTGGATTAAAAGAGAAGTATTCACAAGCCTGGTTGTTAACAGTATAATAGAGCTGCTTCAAGTCACCGGATGTTTTGCTACCTTGATCTGAATCACAGAATATGGTGCTGTGCAATACTGGAAATTGAGTCTATTTTGTGACGTAAATTGGTGGTTTTACATGTTACTGTGTACATGTTACTTTCATTGTGGATTGAAATGCACTATCGATGCCACTTCTTTCTAAACCTGAAATATAAAAATAGCATTGTAGTTCTCCTTTGATAACCCATCTGACATTTTTATTTTGTGGAGAGACTACATGTCAGGATCATTGAAACCATTCTTGGAACACACTGTAGGCTTAACCTTTAAGCCGTAGTAATAGAGAGAGTTTACTCCTTAATCTTGCTTCACTATTATGGAAAAAGACAGACTATAATCACCACCTTGCACACCCATTTGCCCTGTCTCACTGTCCTGTAGACAAAAGAACAAGCTCTTAAATGTGATTTGAGGACCACTGATAGGTCATACACTGTATAGGAGATGATGAAGGGAGCCAAAAATAACACCCTCTAGTCATGCACACAAATGCATATGCTTTGACCAGAAGACCTTGTACAACAGGAATGCACAGAAGAGCCCACTGGGACAGCTTTCAGTGCACCAACTACATGCCTTCTGCACAGGTTGAAACAATGCTCACGAATTCCTTGGTTGTCTGCCAGAGCAGGCAGACGGGTTCCAGGCAGAGGACGCAGGAATCAGGCTGAGGGGTACATCAGCTCGGACGGCGCAGACGCTCGAGGACGTCCCAGGATTCCCTGCAGACTGCACTGCAGTGCTGCTGGGAATGCAACACGTGCAGTCACCCAAGCTAAGCCCACACTGCCCTGGGGCTGTGCTGAAACGTCACCTCTGCACAAGCGCATTTTCCAAGTTTGCACTTCTAAAATTTGAAGGAACTGCAGAAGGGCGTAATGCAATGAAACGTTCCATAAAGAAAACCAAACTATTGTCTCCTTTCTCTCAAGCAAAAAAAAAAAAGTGTAATGAGTCTGATGTAAAGAGCAGATTGAGCTGCAAATCCTGTTTGGCCCAGGGCTGACATGTAGCAAAAGACACATTTGCTCTGAGGATATCTTACACATGGACCATGAACCACATTACCTTTTAAGGCATGACGGTTAAATGCTCCAAAATCAGAACGTTTTGAAAAGAATCGGATAAGGTAAATGGATGTTAGAAACAAAAAGGTTTAGGATTTCATAGTCCAGTTTTCGAGTATGTTAAATTTGCCAGATGAGCAGAAAAGACTCATGAGTAAAATTGCTTATGAAATACAGTCCTACTGGGAAAAGCGCAGACGCCCCCTATGTGTCACTAGGTGTCGGTGCAAGATAAAAATGAACTGTACCTAAGCTCCACATGAAAGAGCCAAGCTTGGTGGAATTTTATTACTTTTGCAAAACTAAACACATTTAGTTGGATTTTCTTAGAAATCTAGGGTGTACATCAAACCCTTCTGAACCTCAAGACCCACAATTAAACCAAAGAATATTTTCAACCTGTTAAGCATCTACTGTTAAATGCAGTACAGGAATTTCACATCAGTTTTTGCCATCAAGAAATTTAAAAAAACATCTGAGTGGCTACAGTAAAGGGTGGACATGTGTATTTTAGAAAGGGCTGTTTCTTTTTTCACCTTGTTTTTTAAAGGCACAATTCTAAAGCTTTTCAAAATAATTTTTTTTTATTTTAATTAAGAAACTAGAAACAAAACAAGGCTTCAGAATTTCAAATATGCAGCCTCAGAAAAGATCTAAAAACACTAGAACCAGGGAAGTAAAAAAAAAATCAACAACCTTCACTGTACAGATGACCAGGCCCGCATTTACAGACTAGGCTTTCTAAACTCCAAATCATAGGGTTGTGAGTTCAAATCCCAAGCAGGACACAGCTATTGAATTCTTGAGCCAAGGTAAGATGTAAACTCCATTTCAAAGGACAGAGGCTCATTGTAGTAATTCTGCTATTTCCTCTCCTTGTGTGCTTCTCTTTAAATCTTGCCGAGAAGGCACGATAAAATAAAGTCATCATCACCACACCAGAGCTCATCCTGGGTTCTGGACCGTTGGACTAGACAGTGCACCCTCCACACCCCAGCCAATCTTGGGGATCACCCCCCCAACAATGCTGGCCTCCACTTGTACAGCTGAGTAGACTGGTGCTACTGGGAGAGAGTTCCACACTTTCTCCAAGAGTCTTCACTCAAACTGCTGCAGTAAATCCCAGCTGTACTAATGGGTCTCAAAGGCGCAAACTGGGAATGAGAACTTTTTCCTAATTGGCTTATTGGGTTCAAGATAACCAGCAAATGTAGTTCAGCATTCAGCCTGCAGAGAAATCACTATATCCACATGGTTAATGGTTATTAACCCAGCCACTATGCCTCTCATTTTTCCTAACCTGGGAACCTTATATCAGACTCCCATGGTCAGAAGCCTGTAACTGAAATCAGGGAGTCAAAACCCCCCGTCCCCTTAAAACCTCATGGGGTACAGTACAGGCAGGATACATATCTAGTACCCCACTGGCCTGGTGAGATCCACACACAGGATGGCAAAGTTAAACTCTGCACGGCTTCACATCACAGAGGCTTGCTCTCCAAAATATCCCAATAACACCCTTATAAAGAGATAACTCTAAGGGCCTGAGGGTTAAATGAGAAAGGGTTTCAGGTAGGTATCGTTGACAGAGCACACTGCGTCGCACAGATGTCTGCAAACTATCACTTTAAGAACAAACCACAAAAAATTATACCAGCTGTATGCAGTTTATGTTTGTTTTTCTTGAGAAGTGCTTATTACCCCAAAGAACAAAGTCAGTTCTTCACCACCACTTTCCTGTGCTACTTCGAGTTTCAATTACAGCTTCTTTTGAGGTACACAGGACCGACCATTACGCCAGCTTAAACCCGGCAAGAGCACAAAGCAAGTCTTTGCCGTTTCCAACCAGCGGTGATCAGCAAAAGTGATGTCACCCCCACGTGGCCACAGGTCGAACTGCAGCTCAGCCTTCACCAAAGGTGAAAAGGGAAAAACAAATTCTGACTCGCCATTATAAAATGATTGAAGCGGCCGTCTTCTCTCAAATCACCTCCTAGGCGATAGTTCGCGTTTCTGCCCGCACCTTCCAAGCCTCATTTGCGATTCAGATTAATATACAAAGAGCACTTCTAAAAACCAAACAGGATGACAGTGCCCAACGCCAGCAGAATTTCTTCTTTTTAAAGAAATTAATGAAACCCACAAGGATTGTTAAAATGCGTCTCAGCCGCTTGCGTCTGCTTCTCGTGCTTTGTGCTGGCACAGTGGGTTTTGTGGATAAAGAGCATTTTTTCCTCAAATTTGCATTATTGAAACCAGGAAAGAGCCAGACATTCCTTTCTGTTCTGCACAAAACGTGCGAAGCTCGGCCTGCATGATACAGTACTAACCAATACGGAATGGTTATCATCCTCCAGCTCTACACAGATTCAACCATAAAGCCATCGAAAAAACAGTATATACATTTGAGAGAAATGCTACTTTCTCTGACATTGTTAAGGGGAAATATTTTTAAAAAAAAGTCTTACTGCTGTTGCGTGAAATGACAATTACATTTGATCACATGTTGCAAAGTAGAGCTCATTTCAGTTGTGACAGGCGGATTAACAAAGAAAAGCCTGCCCTTGAAATGATGTAGTTGGGGGGGGGGGGGGAAACGTAACAAATCGTAGTTTAATGAAAGAGACCACTGCCTGGATCAAGCGACGGTGCCAACTCAACAGAAGGCGTTATTTTCCCTAAGACACCCGAATGAAATCGGACAGTCTCGTCAGAGACCACTTGGTCCGTCACTACCAACGCCGTCACTGTGCATTTATTGTAGCACTGGGGCTTCTCTTGAGAAAAACAGGCCAAACTGCCCTGCACTTTAACTCGGATGTGCTGCAAATTCGAAGCTTCCGATTTTAGGAGGTAATTATACGGAGTCTCCAGTGTGGACAGATTTGTCTGTTTACTGTATACGTCAGCTGGTGCCACGGAAGGCACGTCCCTTCTCATCCAGAACACCACAGACACGCCACGGTATCTCCCATACCCCTTACACTGTCACTATTTTAGAATAAATATCACTAATACGCAGAATGACAGCAAAATGGCGCTGGAATAAAACATTTTAAAGGGAGGTCGCCATATTGTAAACACAAGCGCAGGCGAACCGCAGCGCAGACTCCATTTTTTCCCCCAAAATTGCCAAAGCCCCGTTCAGTGAAACCCCGGCCAAGAAAGAAGAGGGGAGGGGGGAGAGAACTACCCCCGGGGATTAAAGCAAGGGCGCGGACACGCAACACTCATTAAAAAACAAAAACAAAATGAAAGTGGCTGATATTTCACTTATGGGTGGACATCATTCGGTTCCGAGATAAGGAGGCTCGATTCGCTCCGGCAGGGACTGTTGCAGCCTTAGCACGTAAAACACTGGAGCTCGAAACCTGCCCCGGCCTGCCTCCCCCCACACACACACACACCCACCCGGGGGCAAAAGTCCACTTGCGGCGTTTCGATGGCAACCGAACGGAGCCATTTCCTTTCCGTAACCTCAACGGCCGAAACCTTGAAATCCCAGAACGCCAACACCCCCCCCGACTCCCCTGAAACGCAACCGCCACACACGCCCGTATCTTTCCTCTTCCCCCGCGTCCCCAGTCTTAAAATTGAAACCGTGTTGTTTTGGTAAACGAAACCAGGGCGGAGGGTCCGTCTGGCCGAACAGGGGCCGCCGGCTGCCTCGGAGCCCAGAGCCGGCCGCACCGCCAGCGCGAGACTGGCGGAAGGGCCGTGTTTGCCGTCGCGCCCCCCCCCTCGCGAGGGGCGCTCGAGCCGGCGGGGAGAGCCGGTCAGCGGGCCTCACCAGCACTGTAAATGGAAGGCGGCCGGACAGTGGTCGCAGCAGAGCAAGTCCCCTCCCTCCCGGCAGCTGTCGCAGGTGTCGTGGTTGGTGGCCCTGCCGCTCCTCCGAGCCTCTTTATCCGGCTTTCGGCTCCTCTTCTCCCCGTCCTCGGATTTGGGGGGAGCGAGGAGGGTTTGGATTTGCTGAAATGTGACAGGGACACAGACACACACACAGAGGGAATCAAAAGTTAAGGGTAAAGGCGAACCAGTTCCTCCATACGCGATTTCCTACATATATGTAGCTGCACATATCGATTACCAGACCGCGGCTACAGCTGCTATAAGGGCTGAAGAGAGAAATTACCACGACTTTGACATGCCCGAACTTCACTTTTTTGAGTGACTCTGAAAAACGGACAATGAACATGGCGTTTGCCGTCTGGGGGCTCAGTGCCATTCAGCTAATGTTTAAATTATAAAAGATTAAAAAGTTAAAAACAGCCGTCCGACACACGGCTCCTGGCCCGGGTGCGTAGTCCTAT
Organism: Lepisosteus platostomus; assembly: GCF_059453375.1. Lineage (NCBI taxonomy): Eukaryota > Metazoa > Chordata > Actinopteri > Semionotiformes > Lepisosteidae > Lepisosteus > Lepisosteus platostomus. The sequence goes on from NC_142632.1 coordinate 10,891,081, forward strand.
GGGCCCGGCGGAGCACAGTCGCCAGTGATGGTCCAGACCGAGCAAAACGTAGCTTGCCCTGTCAACATGTGTCGTTTTAATAGCTGTCACTCGGTCAAAGCCGAGACAAAATTCAAGGGGAATTACTACATTTTGAGAATTCGTGTCACCTGCAGGTTTGTATCACTTTTGCACGCCTAATCCCGATTTGAACTTTTCAAATCTAGCCGCTTTTGCCTACCTCTAATGCAAATTAACAATCCCAATTCTACACGACGGTGTTTTCTTTAAATAAAACAAACGCACTTGGGTCAGGATCATCTTTAAGGCCTTACCTCCATCAGACCTCCAGTGGTATCCAAATCGTATACAATCGTTGGGGTCTCCATTTTGTCCCACATTCATACAGCAGTCAGTTCCTTCGGTATTAAACGGAATCCTTACTGAACGCCGCGGCTTTCCAAGGTAAAAAGCAACGGTCCCAACATACAAAAGTATCCAAATGGCCAGCTGTATTTTCACCCGCAAACGTGTCCCACCTTGGGCTTGCAATCCGTGGATTTAGCGGGCTTGTTTACAAACGCAAGAATATGCAATATTTTTCCCCCAATCTGATGACTATCGCACGGCGGCGAGTCCTTTCTTGACGAAATCCACCAGCGAAACCAAAAAAGCACCGGAGCCCGAAATTCCGTCAGTTCCACGCTTCCCGACGGCTCCAGTTCACAATGGCGAAGGTGCTGGTCGCGGGACCAGGTCCAACCATAAAAAGCAGAAAGAAAACCACAGGAATACAAGAGCGTGGCCTTTGTGAGGCCTAACCTACATGGTTCTTGTTTCTGCTCCTGCAATTATAGCTGCTGCTAGCAAAGATGCTCTTCAGATCGGCAGAACCGTTCCCTTCCATAATATATATATATTTTTTAAAAGCAATAAAAATGCACCAGGGTAATCGATAGGCCGACCACACGTGGCTACAATCGGGGATACCCTTGTTGTTATTTTTCCACAGATCACTGCCGTTATTGCGAGATAAATATTATTGTTGTGAATCAATCCTGTGCATCTATCCCCGACACTGCTAACATCCTCTCCATGGAGTTGGCGCAAACTTGAGCAAAGCGCCGTCTGGGCATGCGCAGTCCCGTAATGGTGGATGAAGTCTCAGGTAGCCATCTTGGTAGGGTATCATGTCGCTTGAGCTTCCAGCAGATGGTTTACAAAACAACACGTTTCACTCCGTTTTACAAAAACAACCATTAAGGCCACAGGAAGTTTTCTAATTTACTAATCTTTATGTACCCGACAGGGGGATATTTTGCAGGAACAGGACCGACTGTAAGATTTAAAAATAGGAAAATTCCGCACATATATCTATGTCGTCATCATCCGGGTATCTGCCACCACTGCGCAGACGCTTAGCATCTTTGCCACTGAAGGTCGGAGACGCCATATTGGTAATGGCAAATTCCTTCTCGTCTGTGGAGGTGCATTTTTTTGGCAGTTGTTTTTTAACTGTCACCCGTCCTACAGAACAGTGACAAGCACAGCAATACAAGCTTTGTACTTTCCGTGTTGCAGACAGGGGATTTAAAGCTGTGACCTCTTATCGGGCCGAAACACGATTTACGGCACAGACCCTGCTGCGGTGGCATACTCTAAAACGGAAGTGCTTTCTACTTCAGAGGGAAAGAGCCTGGTCCTTTCCGGTTTTGCTTTGTAAATAGCGTGAAAAAATATGAATATCCCCGATTTCTCTTTTTATTTAAATCATGTTTAAGAAAAATAAGTCTAACACCTTCGCCCTTAAAGGCGAAACCCGTTTCAAGACCAGTTACTGTTTTAATGATCGCTTTAAAAACAGTGACGTACTTCAATTTCAGAGACGGAGACCAACATTCGATTTAGGCCAACAGAAAATGTCATTTAAGGGGGACCACCGTACCTAACCCGCCGATGGTGTAAATTCAGATTAAACGAACGATGGGAAAGTAAAATTGACTGTGTTTTTCAGGCCGATGGGGGGGGACATTTCGGCTCCCCCTCCATTGGCGCTGACCAGCCTCTCACGCACGCTCGACGTCCTGCCTCGCTCCCGGCGCAGAAGCTGCGTCTAGTTCTGCGGACCTGGTTGTGCTCCTGTGACGCGTCACACGCGCGAAAAGCTCTTCTAATATAAAATAGTGTAGTTAGAAACGGTGTTATAATATTAGAAAACAAGTTACAGAATTATGATAGTTATTAAATACTAGCGCAGTTTCGCACTTTGCCGGATTACACATAACATGGCCACAATTGTAGGGTTATTTTGTAACACTGTTCCAAGAAAACCCGTTATGGTCTTTTCTGCACGTAGACATATTGCAATGCCTTGCATCCATCTGTGGTAGTGTGATATTAAAAGCATTTGCACCTTGAAACAGATTACATAGGGACTTCTATTTCAGTCGTGTTTCGTCGAGATACAAGAAGTTAAGACTGGCACAGAATGAAAAAATCAGAACCATTCTCTATAGATTATTTGGAAAAAGTTTTTTTTTCTTAAAATGAATGACACGTCAATGCTTTCTAACCATGAAGCTGACCTACTGCTGAGGTCACTGCAAGAGTAGGAGAGTAGGCAGCAAAACAGAGTAATGAACCAGTCTTTGAAACCAGTAAAGACGTCAGCGTTTGGTGTTGGTTTGCCCCCACGGTCAATGTGAGCATTTTTCACCTCCTGTAAGCATATACCATAAAAAAAAGTAAGTGTTGTGTGTTCGTTTAAAGGGTAGGATCTGAGAACACTTGATGATCTAATACACATCACAAGGCTATGTGAGGATTGTGTGTATCCACTACTGAGGGATTCCCACTTGAGAGAGTCTCTCAGTAATGGACAATGTCCTCTATTGTGGACGTTTTTACAATTTGCCGTCTCACAAGGAGTATTGCTAAGGACAACATCCTGGTGTCTCTCTTTTCTCTCCCCCGCCCTCTGGTAAACTTTATAGGAGTAAAAAAGGCACAAGATTCCAGATTCAGAGACAGCTGCTTCCCGCAAGCTGTCAGAGTATTGAATTCTACCTCTGCCACTCACAGTGAGGTTCTTTTGCAATTGCTTGTGCTGAATTTTAAGTAGAGTGTTATTTAACATTGTTTTTATTGCTACTATTGTTCTGGTTTTTTTTGGTGTTTCCTTAATGTCTTTGTATTGGAGCATACATGCAGTTCAGCATTCACACTTGTGCATATGACAACTAAACTGAACTGACTAACGTCTTTCTCAATTGCTGGATCTCAGCATCTTGAGCCACCAGCAACCTTACCCAGGTCATCGCAGGTCACTTTATCCTGGCTTTCCTTTTCACTCTGTGCCTTTTGCATTGAAAAAGTGATTTTGACATTGAAACAGTAAAACCCTTTGTTTTCAAGAATTAAAATTTTATTTAAGAGATTTTTTTTTACCATGATGTGGTTTAGTCATTACATTGTACAATGAATCAAAAATAGATACAGAATTGTTATTTTCATCATCATCAGTTTGTTTTGTGGTTTCTACATATTCCTTTTCCCCCAAGCCATTATAAAAACATTTTGGAACAGTTAATTAAATGTAACGATTTCATTACTGACTGAACTTTGCCGTATTTCCTGTCTTTTCCGTTTCTGAATAACAACAAAAAAGTACTTGAATATCTCTGAATATAGTTATATTTTCTGTTTAACCAGCATTTTGTTGTTGTCACTTTAGAAAATATTTTACAATACCATTTGAAAACATATCCTGCAGTGCCCTTTTAAATCCACAGAAATAGGAGCTGAATAATAAAATATATGACATCTTACATGGTATTATTCTGAGTACAGTATCTCTTTTTTGGTGCACAGGGTTATAGAGTACAATTGACTGCACTGCTTATGCCCTGCAATGAAGAGTTTGTGAGCATGAGAAGATTTTCATCAGATATTAACGACGTTTCTCGTTACTCCAGTTAACACCACGATCTATCAGGGCTGTCATACCATTAAAATAAAAAAAATGTAACTATGACGCACATATTTCTCAGACATCGCAGAGGTTACAAAAAGATCTGTTCTGAAGAGATAGTGGGTTATTTTCAAAAACATCTCGGCTTCTGTCACCCTTTCCTCCCCCAATCATAAAAAATCTAATTTGCAAGTAAAATGTGTCTTCAGCCATTCTGTGTGATAATAAGGTCTTCAGTTGTACAGTCTGTATCTGTGGATGCAGTTCAGAGAGGGCGTGTCGTGCCAGGCAGCCCGATGATGGCAGAACTCACAGACCCATCCTGTCCATCCATTTTCTCACCTCTTTCACCAACAGAGGGTCACAGGGCAGCTGGAGCCTATGCCAGCAAGCAACGGGCACAGGGCAGGGCACACCCTGGACAGGATGCAGGGTACACACAGACACACTCACACTGGGGACAGTTTTCCCAGAAACCAATTAACCCACCTACTGTACCAGCCTGTCTTCAGACTATGGGAAGAAACGCTCGGAGCTTTCAACGACAAGCAATAACACTACCGCTAATAGCCGCCACAGGCCTAGGCTGGAACACGAGAAACAAGAAGCAAGTTTAAGTGCTCTATATGAGTTACAGGAAAGAGTACGGTGGTAAGGCTATTAACAGAACTAGTGTGGTGACAGTCCCGGTAATCTTCTGCAGGGCCTATCGGCATAGTTCCTGCCGGGGACTTAATCTGTCTCTCTCGTACTCTGTAGGCTGCCTTTTCTTGTTTCCATATTTACAATTTCAGTTTTCTCTGCGGTTCAGAACAGCTGAGGGCGGGTTTCAAAGCGGTGTGGAAGCTGCGCTGCATTATCGCGCTTTTTGCCTCTTGCGCAGCCGGACGGTGGAAACTCCGCCGTGCGATGCGCTGAGCACCGTCCTGAACACAGCTGTGTCTCAGCTTGCACAAGACAAGTTACTCGGGTGTACTGGGACCGTTAATGCTGGATTTGGTTCATGCGATGTCACCGGCTCGATTTACGTGGGAGAGTATTTGTTTCCTGCGATTTTTAAACATTAGCGGGGGGGGGTATTTCCTGGGAGGTCGATTCGGAATTCGATCTCCTCAGGTATCCGTTTCGGAGGGCGTCGGCACCGCGAATTAGCGGAGTTTAAAGAAACACGCACACGCGGGACACGAGCTGAACAAAAAGATCGCGCCGCGCGGTGTAACCTTAAGAGCACTTGATATGCGTGTCGCGATGGTTTCGATTCGCATTTCCCGGCCTTGTTTGCAAGGCACAGGAAACAGCCCTCGAGATAACGTGGTTCTGACAGGAGGGTGGCAGGAAATGAACAGGGTGGCAGTTTCGGAGCGATGTGCTCAACTGTACGCATGGTGAAGCCGCCCGTGGGAAAATAAACTCCCGACGCAACAGATAGGCTCACACCCGAGATACACGGTAAATGTACACGAAATGTTATCTCCTTCCACGGCAGGTGGCTTGTGTCGTTTGTAACAGTGTAACTGCACAAAAAACATCAAAATTCATGCATACCTCCCATTTTTTTAACTAATCGTCTCTCTCCCTCTTTAACAATACTACACCATTCTTGATTCATGTGAGAAGTTTTATTTTCTTACCAGACTCTGCGATTACCCCCCAACGGGCACAGCTGCTGGCTGTGGGTAATTAAGGTTTTTTTGCCCACGTGAAAACAATGACGGTGCTTCATTGACTGGTCACAGGTTTTTTCCAACAGCACACGCCATTAGGAAATAAAGTGATACACGACCAAAGGGAATGTTACCCTTACTTTCTGAAAGAGCTGACGTTTTCTAGCAAGATTCCAGCTGAAGATTCTGTTTCCAGTTTATAAATCTCTGAGCTCCGGCACGTTTGTGAGCCACAGAAACTTCCCATATTTCTGTAATGTGTCTACTAAATGACAACGTGGGTATCAGGAGCTAACGGAGTTAGGAAGATCCTCACCAGAGACCTTAATGCCTGCTCCACATTTAATATGCTTAGATTTAGTTGTAGGATAGACGTTTGTTTCTCTAATACTTCCCTGGTATCAAAGTGAAGTCCAGGCCAGAGCCACACTGGCTCGTTGGCCTTAACTCATCCTGGTTTCTGTACTGTTAAGGTAACCAGAGAGCAAGACACCCCCCCCCCCGGCTGGTCCAATGTTAAAAATGATCACCCAATGATCACAGCTGGGGTAAGGTACCTCATTCAAGGTGCTTCAACTGAGCAGTGTCTGCAGAAACCACAACTCAAACCCACACACAACCCATCAGAGAGGAGTCAAAGAGCTGGCTGCTATGTCATGCTGCTCTCAATGCAGTGGTAACTTTCTCAATTTAACCTTATCTCTTCTTTAGTTTTTATTAGATTTTAATTGACTCAGCAATTGTATATGAAATCTTTTTATAGGAGATTTATCACACTGCAAAGTAGATTTGTGGATGTAGAGTTTCTTGCATGTGGTGCGATATAAAAATAGTGCCTAACTATTGCTATATAATTCTCCATTGTAGGGGAAGGGTCAAAGGTGTTGACTGGCAAAACAGGGTGTCCACCCTCTGTCCACTGACCAGCCCTTGAAAACAAGTGGAAGTAAATTACAGGTGATGCAAAAACATCATGCCAGATTAATTCCTCTTCCCTGTCATGCAGTCTGGAGACCACCATCTTGGTGGTCATTGCACACAATATAGCATTGCTTGGTTTTTGCAGATGAGACTGCATGTCAGGTCTACATACACACAGTTCCACTACCAGGACGAAACAGACTTTGGGATCTTCAGTTAGACTGGAGGACAAGCCTTTCAAAAAGAGAGGAAGTTTAATTTTATTCCCACCATACGAATTATGTACAAATCCCTCCCCCCCACCCCTTTATCCATCATCCACAAATTAAACAGCTTTTATGTACAATGCAAAACTACAAATTCACATGCAGGTATCCCATGATACACCTCTCTAAAATTTAGAGAAAGTTCTATTGCCTTGTTAACCGTGTGTACTGCATCTCCTACACACAGTGCTTAAAATAAAACACTCACAGAAAACATGTGCTCTGCACCAAACAACCCTTGAGTATGAAGCAATCAGTCCAATAGTCAGGCATCTCTCATTAGCTGTTAGGACGATAACTGATCTTGTTTAAATCATGGGAAAAAAAATAAAGAAAGAAAACTGTTTTCCCGCCTTTAGGTAACACTTTGTATTCATAAGCTTTACCACAGGATCGTATTGGAAACGAAGTACAGATTACTGCAGCTAGGCATTGCTACTGAAGCGCTACAAAAAACATCACATTGTCCTTGCTCTTGGGGGGGGGGCTCCCAGGAGTCTTCAGGAGAGGAGAGTATTTACAGCAGACAGGAGACGGGGGGAGAGAAAAGAGGAGGACGGGAGACAGGAGTCGGTTGAGTCACAGAAGAGGAGAAAGGCGCTGAGCAAGTCCCACAAGGCAAAAAGGCTTTGATTCTCCCACCCCAGTGCTGAAAAGTGTCTCGTCTCTAAATGGAAACCTCGTATTCTCTCGTTTCCTGGAAGAAATCCAAACGACACACGTCTGCAGATCACGTACAGGCCGAGAAACCTCAGCCCAGGGTGAAAGGGGGTTTTACAACCACACCTGCTTATTTTTTTTTTTGTTTGTTCCTGGGCATCAAAGAAACATGAACATGGTGGATTTCCGAATGTGCCCTCACATGATAAAAACAACAGGAAAATTAATAGAAACTGAGATATAACGATGGAACAAAAAACAAGCACAGAAATGTGTGTAATAAAGTTTCACCTGTGTTGCTACCATTTCATCAAGCCTGGCTACACAGTAATGCTGAAATAATACAGCAGGAGTCACCTGCGAGACAGGCACACTTTCCTTCCCCGGGACTTTTCATCTTTTTGTCAACACAGTCCTGCAGAACTGGATCTAGCAACTGCATTAGAACAATTCAAACCGAGCTGTTCTGCTCAGGGACTTCGGGGAGTGGGTCGGTTAACTCCGTAAGGGCTAAACCTTTTCAGCCCTGAGCACAGAAGACCACGAGAGCATCCCGACTGAGAGGCGCTGAGAAAGTCGACACAGTCGAAGGGCGGGAGTGGAAATGGCCTAGAAGCGTGTTTAAAACAGACGGGAGGAAGCGTTTCTGTACACAGAGGGCTGTGCCTGTCGGGGAACAAACTACCCAGTCGTGTTGCCGAGGCCCAGAGCTGGCTCAACGGGATGCTCTGATCAATTCATGGCATCAACCAAACGAGCCAGAGGGTTAATGGCCTCCTCCCCTGTCCCAGAGGGACTGAAGCCCTTCACATGTGTTGCTTAAACAGGTGAGTGCTGGAGAGCCCGTGATTGCACTGCGTTTGCGCTTGCTGTCCGGTGATGACCATGGCAGACCTCTTCTTCAGCACTGAATAACACGGGGTGGATGCAGACGACATGCCGATGGAGAGAAACCACTAGGCTTCTGATGACTTAATAATAATAATAAATAATAATAAAGCCAAAAAAGGAATGAGAAAATAACAGGACATGTCAAACATATTATTTAATACTGAATTATTACATTGAAATAACAAGCAGAGATTTTGGATGTGAAAACAAGAACTGAAAAGCACATTGATCACACAGGCCTGGGGCAGACTATTCTGATCATCACGGGTGGAAAAACATGGTAAAAAAATGCATGGCTATGTAAACAAGAGGACATTCCAGAGAGGCATAATTCATTCCCACCCCCACCCCCACTCCCCCCAAGGGGCAGGTGCATGATGCCAACACACCCCGTGCCCTTTTGCGCATGCCAGGCTCTTCCGATGGGATGCCCATTTCTGGGTTTGCCACTGCTGGTGTCCCACCTGAAGGAGCAGGTCTGCCCTCCTGCTCCTTAAATTCACATGTGCAACTCCCCAGGCGAGACATTAGGACCCACACAAAGCTGACTGAATCCTGCCTGGGTGGCTGCTCTCCATTAACACACAGCTGTGGTCTGCCCACTTCACCTGCAAAAGGGCAGTGCACCTGTGGGAGCCACACAGCTGTAAAATAAAACAGAAAGCTTGCAAAATGCATGGAAAGCAACAAGGTTTCTTGACTGGGATTGCTGGCCTTAGCTTCTCCTGAATTGCCGAGTGCTGGATTGCTGGATCTCGCTGTCTGAGCCAGCGGCAGAGACGCACAAGCCGACTTTGTTACATTGGTATCAAGCCTGGGGAGAGACCGCGAGTCAGTCTGTCGGTGCCCTTGTTGCTGCGATGGCTTCTGAGGAAGCTCTTGCAGAAATCCCAGGCTCTCCGGTGGCGGTGGGGGATTGCTATGGGGGGGGAGTTTTCATTTGCAGTCTGGGCAGCAGCAGGGCAGGAGAACAGACACGAGTGACTGCGGAGAGAGTGGGCGATGGCTAACCTGGAAATGCTGCACCAGTAACTTATCTCACCTCATTGTTCTTCAGTGGTCCAGCCGCAGAGAAACAAACAGACACAGTCGTTAACAAAAGAGGCAGGAACCTGGGACTGAGACGGGCCTTTGAAGAATGGAATGGTGGGTGAAGCAGTGAGTGATCTAGACTTGAAATCACCAGCCAAGAGTCGGAGGGAATCAGTAATGCGATATAGCTCAGGGAGAGAGGCTTGGCGCAGTCAACAACATATACTTGAAAACATTTGGTTGAAATGGGATGTGGAAGAACAGGCACGATGCTCACGAGTCACAGAATGAGGGAGATAAGCTGATAAGGTTAAAAGAAATTTGAATGCTTTGATGTATTTTCCTCCATCAAAATTTAATCTCTGATTTTTCTCCTTTCTTTTCGGTGTGTTAAAAAATGTTACACATGCACTCTGTTGCAATTCAATAAACAAATGCAAAAACAAGCTTGAATTCTCCCTAACTCTGCAGCTTATATGGCAAAGCAGTTAGGTGATTTATTCTTTTTTCCTCCCAAACTCAACAAGCCTTAGACAAATACCCCTTACATGGCATTGTGTCACTGGTTTGTAAAAGTATTCTGGTGTTGTAAATGTATTGCACAAGCATCCAGGCTTCTATTTAATATTAAACCGGACGTTAAGGGAAAATATTAAGTAAATGCTACAGGAAGAATCTGGTCAGGGTGGATGTCAGTACTGGCATTGCCGATTTAAGTAGCTCAATAAAAATGTCCTTCCTGAGTCTTTACACTGCCGAACGCCTGAATGGCTCACTGTAGCGAATTATTTTTGGATGGTGAGTCTGCAACATGCTGACACATATCCCTGAAAGACAGCACCTGAAAGGAACATGACCCTGGGGGAGAGCACAATGGTAACATCGTGTTCAAGTCATTAAAAGGACATTTCCTTCCCTTCTCTAATTATATCTCACCAATTGCACTTGGTCTCCTGCCACAAATAACAACAGCAGTAATAGTAACTTACAGTATAAGCTGCAGCTTATGTTTACATAGTACTTTTGTATCCCAAAGCTATTCACATACAGCAAATACATAATACAGGCAGATGTTCTGCACCAGCAACTCAACTGCACAACAGATCAGGTGGAAATGATGTGAAATGACTCCACCAGTTGAAATAGGGAGCAACACTAGGCAGGTCAGGTTGCAGAAGTCCAAAGAAGAATTGGACAAAGGCTCCGGCATTTAATATCCCACTACTGTCACAAACAGTGCCATGGGATCTTTAAAGCCCAAGTGGCTGGGGCTTCAGTTTAACTTCTCAATTGAAGATGGTAACACCTTCAGCACAGTGGCCTCCTTCACCATAACGAGGTTATTGGAAGGTGAATTCTGAACCAGTGGGAACTGCGCCACCTGCTGGTCTGACAATGCTACTTGTAGCAGTAAATCTGGTCTTGTTTCATTTTGGGTCTCCAATCCCAGTACTGACCAGGCCCAGTTTGCTTAGCTTCTGAGATCTGATTGCCTTCAGTAGTCAGACAACAAGCATATTGTTTTACAAGGAGGATGACTCCACAGTTAAAATAGTACCATCTCTTGCTCAGTTTTCTGTCAGTTTAATTTAAATGCATTTGTCATAACACTTTCATATTCTTTCCACAGTGCTGATTTTGAGAATGCATCTATGCAAAATGTAATTATTGCGTAACACGCCACACAGCAGAGAATTTAAAAATCCTTTCCTAGGAGTACACACAGAAAACACATCCCTTTAACACACAGAGATAGTCTTAATACAACAACTGTTTCAAAATACAGTACATTCATAGCAACTGACATTTCAATTACTGTTATAAACGAAAAAATCAAATCTTAAGCGTGGTTCTTCAGCAAAACTACAAAATTAGACTGCAAAAATATGTAATTTATAAGAGATATATTACTTACACTTCTGATATACATTAATGCTTGCATGATATAACCTAAGTATATTTAATATTGCACAAATACTGTTTTACCAAACACTGCAAATCAATTCTTCAAGATTAGATACTACAGAAAATACATTTGTACTTTTTAATTAAATATTCTAATATTACTTTTAGAAACGTCAATCTCTCTACTACCTATAAACTAGCATTCTCCAGAAACTGCTCCAGATTACTGCAAGGGTTGATAACTTTGAAAAGAAAAAAAAATGGTAGCAGATCTGTAAGAGGCCAGGTTGACAATGTAAGAACAAATCAGGAGGACAGTACTGTGAAGCCACAGAACAGACAAGCCAGGTCACACAGTAGAGGAGGTCAATGTTAGGGGCTGTCGCTCAGTTGTAAACACAATTTGCATCACATGCATTGTGGGTGACCAAGGCTGACATAGATCAGCTAATATGATTACATCAGTACAGCTCTGGAAGGTGAACTATATCAGCTTACAAGTGTGCTTTAGTCATGCTAAGTAGCATTATTAAATACGGATTTTCTGTAGCCGTCAGTGACTGTTCTACAACACTGTAGGAAAATTCTCCCTATCCCTAGGCCTGTGCTCTACTTGTATTCTGTCTGGTACTGTCCTTCATGTATACTGCCCATCCAAGCACTATTGGATAACTGCTTCCATATTCCTTGTGGGATCGCAGAAATCCGGAGCCTATTCTGGGAAATACGGGGCACAAGGTGGGACAATGCCCTGGACATACTCATGCAATGAACCTTTGCAGGGCACATGTACACACACATACAAAATACATAGAGAATTGCAGTGTGCAGAACATCAGGCACATCCCCAAAGTCTGCTCTGGTGCAAAGGGTGTTAATATCTTTGAGACAAATTTTCCGGGGTGTGAATACACTGTTGCCAAGCATTGCTCCAAAAGTGAGGGGCACAATTTTGGCTAAAAGGATCCAGAACGAGCTATGAATGCACCACGTACAAGTACTGCAAAAGCTATCAACCACATCTGGCATTAAAATAAAGATTAAGCAGCAGTAGAGGGAAGATTTAATAAAAAGTCTTGTCTTATGCTGTGAAGGCATGAGGCTACACTCAATGCCTGTAATGACAAGGTGAAAGTGCCTCCGATGGGGATGGTAGATGCCCAACAAGGGGATGCCCAACAGCTGGGGCTGTGTGCTGAACACTGCGCTGGCCAGAGCCCGTGTAGGATAATCCTCCCTGACCTCCGCAGCATGCAGGGGTGTGAGTGAGTGGAGCCCTCTGCTGTTCAGCCCTGAGATGGCAGGCAGGCAGCAAGCAGCGGCAGAGGAGGGGGTGATCAAGACAGGACGATGGTGTTTTGCGAGTCCACGTCTCTCAGGTGCATAGAGTCGGTACTTACTCCAGTCTCGTAGATGGGGTTATCGAAGGCCGACTCCACTGTGATGTGGTCGTACGGGTGTGAGGTGGACAGAGGAAGCCTTAAGGATTTGCCCTGGACCCTGAGGCACAGCGGAGATGGAGAGAGAAAGAGGGATGCAAAATCATTATGAAAAAAGAAGATAAGAAACAATCTTGTGTTCCTTTTCTTCTTTTTTGCATGGAATATACCTTTACTTGTTCCTTTGCAGCCTACGCATCTCCCTACTTGAACTACAAAATCATTATTGTGCTGGATGGCAGCTCTCCATTTAACATCTCCTGCTACCCCAAGGAAACCTGTCACCATGAATTTACAGCTGGCGTGCAGATGACTTCCTCCGAAATTAAGTGGGGACTGCACTACAGTGTTCTGAGCCTAAATCCTGACAGACGTGAACAAAGCCAACCCAGACAATTGATTCCATTGTGAAGCTGCGATAGTGATCGTAAGGAACTCACTCTGTGGCTGTTCACAGTGTGACAGAGGCCTCACACACAACTGTAGTCAAGTGCAGCTGTGTGTGTGTTTTTTTTAAGAAAGGTGCACAGATCTTTGCAGAAAAAGAATAAGGCATTTTTTGGCAATGCTACTTAACCACGTTGTGGAGGCTGTTTGAATTTGACTTGGTGTGGGTTGTCGCGGTCCTGCTGATGTCGGAGCACCAGGAGACAATACAGAGAGGCGACACTTACTTTGAGAAGTAGAGGTACATCCCCATGATGAGAATGGCGATGATCACCACCGGAATGAGGACTGCAATCGCGATGTTTGTCCCCTCCATAGGGTAGTCAGCTGATGCCTTCGCAACTGGTTCGATAAGCAAACAATTGACCAATCACTGTCCGATCATCTATCTTATGTTTATTTTATAAACTGTATCTGTCTGACCTTTTTTAAGTTTATATCTAATGGCATGCAATCACAATGCCATCTCAGCCCAAGTTATTAGGATTATCTTTCAGAATGTGCTTATTCTGATGTACTTTTTATCACACATCACATGAGCTGTCTGATATCATACCTCTGTATTATGACTGAGGTGACCAGTCCATTTGAAAAAAGTTGTGCTTCAATATCTAATGACTCTATGATCTGTTATTCGAGGCTTTATGACAAGATCAGTTATTGTGTTTGTAGGTCAAGGTGTATAAACGAATATCAATTACTTACCGTCTAATCTCCGTTCATTTAAATACTCGGAACTGGAAGCTAGGAAGGAGCAAAGACACTCGTGTGAGCACAGAGGAAAATGAAGTGAAATAAAGTGAAAGATTAATGTTGTCAAGGTAAACTGCTTGAGCGTTAAATACAACTGGTAAAACTTTACAGCAGCTGTTGCAAAATCCATTTCTGAATTCTTTATAGTCTGTAACGCATAAACCGATCATTAAACTACATAGTTGTGCACAATAGATTATTTTAATAAATATTTATTCATGCAGATTTTAGAGATCATAACGTAAAACGGGCTCAAGCAGGATCTGTTATGTGTGGGTCTCAATCCGCGGATTAATTGCAAACTTAAACTGTTTAAAAAGCAAAGAACAGGGCTATCTTGTCCCCTCAGATCCATCATTTCTCACATCAAACAGAATTTCATTTGCTTGTCAGCTACTGAATTTGCGCACGCAATTCGGATGGGAAACGTGTCGCGCTTCGCGAAGGATCAACGAGCTCAGCGCGTGGTCGCAAGGATCACTCCGGGGAGGAAGTGACGGCGGAGGCTGGTCGGTCTTACCTCTGCAGGAGGGGGGCGTGCTGCTCCACTGCGAGGGGCGGCCGGGGAGGCAGCGGAGGGAGGGCTCCCCCAGCAGATCGTATCCATTCAGGCAAGAGTAGCGCAGCGTCTCGCCTGCCTGGTAGAAGCGCTTCTCCGTGCTCTGTACGCTGAAGGGCGAGACACCGGGGTTCCTGCAGGGCTCGTAGGTCTCTGCTACAGAACGGAGGGGGGGAGAGGGAGAGAGAATAAGGGCACAGGCCAACAGGCTGCTCCTTCTCCATGAGCTAATGTTCACAGCCTGCAGCCACATCACCCTGCAACTCACAGCCGGCAGCCCACTGAAGCTCCACAGGCCACTACCTGGATGGGAGACCTCCTGGGAAAGCTAAGGTTGCTGCTGGAAGAGGTGTTAGTGGGACCAGTAGGGGGTGCTCACTCTACAGTCTGTGTTCTAATGCCCCAGGATAGTGATGGGGACACTATACTGTAAAAAGGTGCCATCATTCAGATGAGATGTAAAACCGAGGTCCTGACTCACTGTGGTCATTAAAGATCCCAGGGTGTTTCTTGAAAAGAGCAGGGGCCAAATTTCTCCCTGGCCTTTGGCAATCATGGTCTCCTAAGAATCCCCATCTCTGAACTGGCTTCAGCACTCTGTTCTCCTCCCCACTGAGAGCTGGTGTGTGTGTGAGTGTACTAGCGCATCACCCAGGTGGGGCTGCACACTGGTGGTGGTGGAAGGGATCCCCATTATCTGTAAAGCGCTTTGAGTGGAGTGTCCAGAAAAGTGCTATAATGTGTAAGGAATTATTATTATTATTATTAATATGCCTGGATTTGATTTATTCTGGATTTTAGGTGTATATCCGTCCTTGTTTTCCTTTTCAATCTCTCCCATCCTTACCGTAACATTACGTTCCTTCCAGTTCAACTGCTCATGTTCTGCAGTCAGTCGCTTGAACGGTTATTGAAAAATCTTTCACAGAAGTGAGTGTTGTACCTCTAATGTCCAGCAGGTGGCAGAGTTGTTATTGAGAGAAAGCTACGACTGGCTATACCTTCCATTCATTTAATTCATTTGTAAATGAAGAGTGAAGATAAAGACTTTAGCAACCAACAACTGTCTTGGGCCACAGGCCTGTTTTGTCCTCGGGACTGATTTCAGAGGTGCTGGGTTCTGTTATCAGAGACACGACAGCCCTCTGAGCTGTTTAATTAGAGCTCAGCCCAGTGGAAAGAAGCAGGATCAAGGCATCGAGGAGTGGTAAAGGCATGCTGGAAAGGGTGTCCGCTCAAACCAGTGCTTGCCGGCGCTTTCGGAAAACAGAGCCTTGTGTTTGTTTCCTAAAACGTTAGTTCCTGCCCTCGTGAGATTGCTGTGTGAACCGTGAGACAGGAGGGCGAGGAAGACAGGCCTGCCCGGGATCTGTCTCCTCCTGCTTCCTCTTTCCATCCGCAGCCGCGCTGACACGGAATGATCAGAGCACACGGGCGACATAACAAGCGCCAGCCTCTTCCCGGTTAGAGCAGTTACTGTATAGCCTTCAGCTTGCAGCCTGAATCGCCAGAACACCCTAACCCTTGGCAGTACAATAAATTGGATACCCACGCCTTTGTGGATGTGAACAAAATCTGATACCCCCATCTTTGTGGATGTCAATAGAACAGATACCCCCATATTTGTGGATGTCAGTAAAGCAGATACCCCCATCATTGTGGATGTCAATAAAGCAGATACCCCCAGATTTGTGGATGTCAATAAAGCAGATACCCCCAGATTTGTGGATGTCAGTAAAGCAGATACCCCCATCATTGTGGATGTAAAAAAAAAAGATACCCCCATATTTATGGATGCCAATAACATGGATACCTCCATCTTTAAGGGTGTCTCTTCATTTTAACCACCACAGCAGCTACACATGGGATCCACACCCACCCCTCTCTGCCTGAGACGCCCCCGGTCTGGGCTGGGGGGTTCGCACTTACCAACACACTTGGGCAGCCTCTCGCTCCACTTGGGGCTCCCAGAATCCCGACTGTAGCAGGTGAGCAGGCTGTTGCCCGACAGCATGTAGCCCTTGTTGCACACGTACTGCACCGTGGAGCCCACCGTGAACCGGGGCCCCGACATCACTCTGCGGCTGTGCTCCGCGGTCCCGGGGTCTGCACACGTGACCACTGGAGCACAAACACGGGAGACAATCCTCACTGCTGCTGCAGCTCCGCAGGTGGACCTGTCCTCACACGCACACGCGCACTCACGTTCATGCTCAGACATACACACGCATACAAACAGGTGCACACACACTCACACATGCACACACAAACATACAGGTGCACACACGCTCACACATGCACACACAAACATACAGGTGCACATGCTTAGACATGCACGTGCACATACACACACACATACACATGCACGTGTACATACATGTACACACGCACGCACACGCTCACAATCTGCTCTGCTGCACAACTTGCTTGTTTTCAATCACCTCCTTAATTACTTATTTACTTAACTGAGCCAAGCAGAAAAAAAAAAACAGTTGAATTAAATAAAGGATGTTCTGGATTAAGTTGCTGTGGGAAGGGGTAGAACATACTCTCTTTAATAGCAAATGACGTGGGACCCGTTTCCAGTTTAAAAGTCCTGAAAGGCACCAACAAAGTTGGTCCAGTAGATTTCGAACAGTGGAACATGAACCAGAGAGCCCATGTGGGCACTAGCGGAAGGGCATTTAAAACCGAGCGCAGGTGGCACTTCTTTACACAGAGGGTGGTGGGTGCTGGTGCCCTGGCTTCTTTTCAGGAATAGCTGGATGAGATCCTAGGATCAATTAGCTGCTCCCGACCAAACGGGATCCATGGGGTAAACGGCCTGTTGGTTGTAAGTGTTCTGAAATTCGGTTTTGCAAACTCTCCATTTTGCCTCCAGTGTGTGAATTTGGTATTAGGTGGAGGTGGCAGAGCCGCAGATACACAGACCCAGCAGGCACCCAGGCGGACTGAAGAGGACGTGCCCTGCAGTGGGGGATTTAAGCACCTCTGCTCGCTCTGTGGGGAGTGAGGAGGTATCTAAAGCATAAGCGATTGTCGCTCCAACACTGAATATTACAAGCCTACAGCTCCACAGTGCACTTTGCTCCCCTGTTTTATAGCCATCGCATCTCCTCATCAGTCCTGGTAGACAAAGCATACATGCTCTAATTTCCCAGGGTTCTGTTTTCCATATGAGGACCCTGTTTCTGGACTTACAGTTGCAATTTTACTGCGTGACCCTGCATTTACTGCACTACATGTCCTAAATCTATATTTTAACAAGAACAGTGTTTTCCCATCCTCTGATGTACTCTAATGCAGTACTTATTTCTAAAACTCACTATTACTCAGCATTTCACATGTGGAACCCAGGCGTTTGCCTCAGGACTTTTAAGTCTTGAAAATGTCAAATCCATGTTGGAAAAGCCCGGTAGTACATCATATGACCACAAGGTGGCGCCCCTGCCATTTGAGTTTACCAGAGCAGAAAAGTGCATCGGCAAGCTGCGTTTCCACCACAGTAATTAGGCATACCCAAATGATTTACGGTTTTCCATTAACGTTTTGATTTTAAATGTCTGCTTGTTAAATGCAGTGTGACCATTGTTTTGACATAAATTACTTTGGTATGGTTATAAAACACTTTAAGCCATAATGAAAAAAATGAAGAGTTGTGCCCCCGGTGCTTTGCAATGGCCTTGTCAACACTGTTAATCCTTTCACTGTAATGGCTCAGGCTGGACCCCTGCCAGGGGAGGCCAGGGGAAGAGACCATGCTGTCGGGTGGAGAGTGTGAGCAGAAGCAGGGCTGTGCCCTTCTGCCTTGCAGTTCTGTGCCATCCTAGGGGTGGCATTGCAATGGAAGGGTGGGTGGGAGATAGGTGTATAACTGTGTTAACAGAGCTGGATCTATGGTTCATAGACTTTGCTGGTATGTGTTTCAAAATGCACAGCAATGCACTGAAATGCTGCTTCAACAGGGTTTGCAGATGCTGCTTGTCGCATCTTATTTAAAAAGCATGAACTGGAAAGGGGCTGGTTGTGTGTGTGTATGTGTGTGTGTGTGTGTGTTGGGGGGGGCTTGCACGGTGGAAAATGGAAAACAACGTAGATCCCCCCCCCCAAGCTCACATCAGCCAGGGACAACAGGTGTTGCACACATAGGTAGTGACTTCGCCTTGCACCCCTGAGCTGGGACACCAAGAGAGAAATGGCATCCTTCTGTTCCTCAGCAGTGCTGAGCACTGTGCACATGGTTCTCCATCCATCTCTCACTCATCTGCTTGGCTCTTGAAGGGCACGTTACTGAGCGCTGCATACATTAAAGCACACAGCTCAGGGCTGCAGATGTAAATCCTATTCAGCTACTATAGTAGAACAAGCATGCAGGCCAATTTGAAGTCTATTGTGTACCCTTGTAAATGTCAGCACAACAGAATTGTTTTATACTAAGCATACATTTTATGGTTATAACATTGTTAAAGCATGTATTAAATTATACAGGGATCAGTGTTTAAACCAAGTCGATGATGTGCTTTTACAGTGAAGTAGTGTAAAGGAGCAGCTACTTGTCTATGCTTTCAGGACTGAGCTGCTGGCCAGTGACATATCCACTCAGCAGCGTGAAGGCTGGGCTTACTTGAATGATTGCAGAGGACTGTACCTGTCTCAGCTAAAACATTTCTTACCATAACAGCTAAGCAGGAATGGCAGTGCAAAGCAACTAAGATCCGGGCGGTTTCCTACAGTTTGAAAGCTAAAAGGTATGTTCTGAGACTGAGAATGTTCTTGCATATTAATTTGCCTGTTGCAATGCATATAGTAGACTGAGCTTTATGAGTTTTCATGAGCATGTACTGATTTATTCCAGACACCTTAGCTTAAGGAGGCGTTAAGTACAATTCATACCCCTGTTTCATTGCAGGAGCTCTGAGTGGTGTGCAGGAGTGAGGCCTGAGTGAAAACACTGAATCCTTTAGGTCCTTGGACTTCCTTAAAGAAAGCCACAAAGCTCTCCCCGTTACCTCGGCCAGGAGCTATGGGACCTCATTCTCAGAGAGCAACAGGCAGCATCTGGCCAGTGCGAGACGCAGGGGACCCCCACAAACGCAGAACAGCAGAATAAAGAGATTACCTTGCTTTCAGTCTTGGTTTCACAGCTGCAGCCCAGAACCCATTTCTCTGATCAGCAAGAGAGAGCCAGTGCATTAAAAATGCTGGTACAGGAAGTGATGACATTGAGCGGGAGTCTCTTGAGTGCGAGTCAGCTGTTCACATTTGCCTTTGTGCTGCCGCAAAATGTAATGAGATTGGCAGCAATGTCAAACTCCTGTAACCACCTCTTAGCTAAGAGAGACAATGGCGGGGAGGCACAGGTGCTAAGAGCAGCAGCTCAGGTATCTGTCTGGACTTATTTATTAGTTACTCAGTCTCACACCACTAGGGTATTACAGAAGAGTCACGAAAAAAGGAGTGTGCCACATGATGGCTATAGATCTACACAAATTCACAAGGAAAATGACAATATGTCCAGTAACAGCTGGATAGCTGACTTAAGTTGTTTTTATTCTGCACTGTATTGTGTACTTCCTAAAGGCCTACACAGTGGCAGTGAAGGAAGAAAATGTTTTTTGAATGACATCTGAAATAGAATGACCCAAACCTCACAAAAGCCGCATTGTGTGTCTGAATTACAAGATTGCAAGCGGTGGAGTTAAGACTTATTGAAAAGATGCATAGAAGTGTTGCCTTGTGGGGTTCCAAAGAAAACAGCATGTCACACAGGGACTGATGGCGAATCGACGGCTTGGTGATTGGAATTTTCTTTCCCTGTGTTTTTTTTTGGTAACTTTGCAGTTGAGTTTGTGTTATCAACCAGAAAACACTCATCAACCTGCAACGTCTGGCATGTGGGTGGCACTGGTATGTGGGCGATGGACAGAGCGGATATTCTCAATTAGAAAACAAATGCATGGGAGTAAAACGTACATCTGACAATCTGAAATGAAAAGAAACAAATAAAAGCAAATAACACGCACAACACAAGAACCCGACTGGGAACTGGCTCTTTCTTCTTGTCTGATGCAGCGCCCTGCTGTGTTATAATGACAAACGCCGTTCAACACCAGGCACAAAAAAAGAGCATGCACAAACACTGCAGTTTTCTGATCTCCTGGAATGGGGTTGGTAGCCTTGTGGGGAAAACAGCTAGCGCTCCACCCTCCAGTTCATGCTTTTTTAAATAAGATGTGACGAGCAGCATCTGCAAGCCCTGTTGAAGCAGCACGTCAGTGCATTTCTGTGCACTTTGAAATGCATAACAGCCAAGTCAATGAACCCTGGATCCAGCTCTGTTAAACACCTGTCCCCCACAATTCCATTGCAATGCCACCCCTAGGATGGCACAGAACTGCAAGGCAGCCTTGCTTCTGCTCACGCTCTCCACCTGACAGCAAGGCCTCTCCCCCTGGCCTCGCCTGGCAGGGGTCCAGCCTGAGCCACAACAGTGAAAGGATTAACAGCTCAAATACAGCTCCTATAGCTGGGCTCTATGGAGGCTCCCTTACCTTTTTCACAGCTGGGCAGGTCCCCGCTCCATGTTAGATCCCACTGGCACATCAGGATCTCTGTCCCCACCACATCGTACCCAGGATAGCACTGGTACGTGACGACTGTGCCATGGATGAGCTCTGGGTGTGAGGTGGTCTTCCAGCCATTGGGAATCTCGGGGAGCTCTGGACAGGTGTCATTTCGGGGGACCTCTGAGGATGAGAGGAGAGGGGGTGACCTGCTGTGTCACTGTGGGCAGGGGCCACACGGACCCCTTTGTCACCTGATAGGACTGATGTCTGCAAGTCCAGGTGAAAACAGTTACAGACAAAAGCTCTGAGAACATACTCGAGTGCTACACATGCAAACCATGCTCAAAAAGAGACAAACACAGTCTCACAGCAAGCAGGAGGGATAAACGAAGCATTGCTTTTAAAACATACACTAACAATGCTGTTTTTTTAAATTGTTTTGTGCCTTCAATTGACCAATTTAATTATTTTGTCCTGTCTTAGCACCATAGGTTTTCTATTTCATTCAGGGTCAAGACAGAGGACAGCTGTTGCAAATTTCACATCTATCACGCTCCCCCTCCTGTCGGGCGCTCTGCTGCCGTGGTGCCTTGGTACAGCGTGTGTGCCAGCACCCACAGTACGGTGCAGTGCATACAGTAGGTCACCCTGACTGCGTGACTCACGATCTCGTGCGTTTTGATTCACAGCAGAAGGCCGACAAAGTGGAGCATCAATGAGTTTAATCGATTGGTGGATATTGACTCCTCTCTCTGTCAGGTATGGAATCTCCTTTTCTCTGCTTGTTAATTGTTCAAATGGGCTTTATGATAGATAATGGTGTTCGCGCTGCTGATTAGTAACAGCTGTCTCCACAGAGCTGACGGCCAGCCCTGGTGTATCACCTCACCACTAGGAACAAAGGCTCCGATTGTGTCAGGACACATGAATAGCAGCAAATAGCAGGGTGTTTTGGAGAATTGCAGGACAATTAAGTTGCGCATTGGGCTTGCACAATCTCTCCCTTAATTCAAGTAGTGAACCAGGTTCCCCCTTCTCCACCAGATCCGCTGCATCACAAGGGCTTGTGTGGCACAGAACAGCTGCCCTGTGTCAGCCAGGTGGGTGCAGGATCCCCATTCCCGTACACAAAACCCTCTGGGAAGAAAGGTGCCACACGAACACTATGAAATATGAAATGCTAGAAGTTTGGAGAGCTGCTGCAAATGAACCTCGGACAAATAAAAAGGATGAGACCGATCTGTGTAATTGCGAGGGCTGCTGCGTGCCAGGGGAGGGGTGCCAGGTTGTTTGGCATGCCCCACTGCCCAGGCAGAGGCGCACACGGGTGGCATGGGCGCACAACCGAGCAAATATGGGTAATACTGACAAACACGCACTGTAATTGTGTTTGCACTCTTAATGTGCATAACCTGCTGCACCTGCATAATTCAGTCTGCCTGTGTGCACTGTGAAAAGAATACAAAGTGCAGCCCATCTGTGGAGCTCGGTCTGCAGTTGCTCAGCTATACCCCTCTGCTATTGCAGCTCTCCCCTTTTCTTTTCCTCCTAACAGCCGGGCTTCCTGGCTGCCTGTATCCAGACAGTCCTGTGCATCTCTCTTCACTGGGGCTGAGGGTGCGAATCCAATCTGTCACTCCGCCCCCCACTGTAGCTGCCTCTGACAGCGGTCTGTTTCAGACGCGTGACGCCACTCCAGTGGGTCGGGTTCAGCCAGGGGGAAAAATAGCCGCAAAACAGATGATAAAACGGCAAATGTTTATTTCCCTAACTGTCCTTCCTGAATCTGTGTCGATTAACAAGCACATTAGGCGGCAAGGTAGCTGCGGAGGACAAGGTTAACAGCTCTGATCGGATGTGCAGAAAACAAGAATAGCAAAGGAGGCTATTGTTCTGAACAAAATGACTCTTCTAGTGCACTGTTAAACTCTGATCCCCAGCTGGATGTCTGTCTAGGCCAGAGTGTGCAAGCAGCAGAGGATCAACTCGAGGTTAATTCCATGCTAAAAGCTAACCTGAAGAAAGCTCCACTGCTAAGTATCTTGTTTCCTCTTCCTTTTTTGTAGTTTTATTACAGCGCAGAATTAACCTCTGCATCCACCTGTCTAGTAGAATTATGGATCAGCATTTTACCCTCTCTGTTTGGTGATCCGCAGTCCTGTTTCTGACATCTTCCTGCGCGATTTCGTTATCCTGCCTTTGCAACCTCTCATTCATTCATTTTAGTTCACATTGGCAAAGCTCCAGAAGCTCAGAGGAAGGCGTCGTTCCCCCGGTACTGTGTAATTCAGCCCACATTACGATGATTGCACCGAGCTCAGCATTGCCCTGAGCACAGCCAGCATCTGGCCCGAGTCCTCTCTCTCGCCCCCTGGAGGCTGACGCATCTTTTGTTCTCTTATAGAGTGCCGCAGACATGCTGACACAGGCGAGTCCTTCGGCACCACTGCAATGAATCCCTGTACTTCGAGGGAACTCCCTACAGTGCTTCGTGCCATTTCTGTAATGAGCTTATAATTAAATACTTCACTTTAATTAGCTCTTACACAATATTTTGTGAATTGTTGCCACAATGCTGGAAGACTGGGACATTTTATGTGGAGAATGTAATTGTGCTCAATTAGTGCTAGTCAATGCTATTACCCTTCTACATGATTTATTAAGATTCAGATGCACAAATGTTAATATGCGATTTGAAATAAGAGAACAATCTTCCTGCAATGTCTTATTGTTTTGCCTTCGGTTCCTCATGAATGGAATTTTTCATTTTTCACTGCTTTTTAACCACACACCCTACAGCATGGCTCCTTCATCCAATCTTTACTGCATGTTAAATACAGCGGATGGCCTTACACCTGCTGGCCACAGGGTGGCACTGTCTACTATTTGACAATCATATTAAAGAAGTAAGAATTGCACTTAAATCCTGTTTTTACAGGATGGACGGAATCGAATGTATATCCCTACCAAAGAAGTGGATGACAAATCCATTGTGGTAGCCAAAGATGTTAGTGGCAGGATCAGACTGGAACTGGATGGTGACGTCAGCCATAGAGGTATAGAGCTTGAAGCGGCCATGGGTACCACTGTACTGTCCCAGGATCTTCGCTGTCAGGTCATCTCCATCGTAGAACGTCAACACGTCATTCTTCCCCACATGTAGCCTGTTGACAACATGCAAAGGTCTTTGAATCAGCGTCCTATTCATACCAGCAATGCTTGTGTTATAAAGATGTTATCTCCCGCAATTACAAAACTATGCAAAACACTTTTCCCAGCTTTTCCTGGCAGCTCTGTCGAGATGCCTCGATCACCCTTTCTTGCGTTCCTCCTTTTAGAAGGACTTTCAGAATCTGCAATGTGGAATGACAATAGCTCTGGTCACCCCCGAGTGGAGTCATGTCAGGATCACAATAGACAACCCCATGGGTTTTTTTCTTCATCTTCTGCAGACAGACAGAATGTGATCCAAGTCACCTAGGTGCTGCTAGTACTATACACCTTGATTAACGCAAGGGTTACTTCCCCTCTGTGTTTATTAAAGGGTAGAAAATCAATTATATGTGGTACACAATACTGGAGCCCCCTATAAAGCAATTTAGCACTACTCTTCTGCAAACTCCAGGAAACTGCAAATTCTCCGAACTGGAAATCGGAAGCAGTATTTTTCACCTTCACAGAATGTTGTCTTTCCCCATTCGCTCCTAAGATATTCACACTGCAGTGTGCTGTTATCAGGTGTCTGCTATGCTTCCTGGAACTGAAATTATTAGCAGAAACAGTGCAGCCGAAGTCTGTGCCTGAAGTAGGCACAGTGTGAGGTGCAGGAACCTGTAATTGGAATTTAAACAGGTTCAGGCTGGGACTGATCCTCTATTTTTTATTCCACTCTGACATTAAGCAATAGTATTTAGCTAGGATTACTTGTATGGTCTGAGTGGTATTTTGCTACCACCTTTTTTGTGAATTTTTCTGTTGGCCTGTATCTGATATAGATTTAGGTTTCTTAGATTAAGTCTAAGTCAGAAACAGAACCCTAAAATAAGGCCATGTCAAAGTTTCCAGAGAGCAGTTCAGAGATCAGTTCAGACTGATGACTAATGATCCCCCAACCCTAACCCAACTCAGGCCAAACCACAAGTTTCCAGTTAACACCTTCTCACCACTGTCTTTAATGTCAGCCCAAAAGTCACTTCTAAGATGGAAAATATTACTTGACAACAAAAGAGATTTAGTCTAAATGGTGTTAAACTGGTTTTTGAGCTCCTGAAGAATAACACAGGAAGTATATGGGTCAACAGTGGAATCCAGTACAGTTACAGATACTGATATTGCCTTTACAGCTGAGTTCACCTACCTTATTGGAGCATATTTGCTACCTTATTTGAACATTTTCATACAAATGCTCCTTTTTCACAGGCTCTTAGTTAATTCTTTAATCTCCCCACTGTGCTTCATGAAAGAAACAATTATTCAACAGTTTTGCTGTCCTCCAAGCCGTTACCAGCGCTATTCGCAAGTCCCAGGTCAGAGGGAGAGAGGCAAAGAAAATGAAAGAGTGTGAGAGAGACAGTGAAATGTAAAACATCTGCCTGGTAACTGACAGGAACTACAAAGAAGAAAGAGAGCTGTGTCTCCTATGGACAGTTTGCACTTCAGGTACTCTGTGACAGACTCTTACCCCTGTTGCACACATCTTTTCTTTAAATACACCTGCCTTTCAGTATCTCTGGGAAGCACGAAACAAACCCTTTGCAGTTCAGAGAAGGAGGGCCGCCTTTCTAACCCAGGAGCGCACTCTGCTTAATCCCATCCTCTCCTGCCTCCTCTCTCTCATCGTTGCGTTAGGACAGGGACACTTATCGCTCAGATGATGGAGTTACTGTAAGAGCTTTCAGGTACCAGAGAAAAACTTTCACAAGAAGTCGGAGTGAAAAGTTAAGAGGCCTACGCCCTGTGCCAGACTAGCAGCTGAAGTCCTTGATTCTGTTTTTATAAAAACTGACAAAGGCTTTTCTTTTTTTTTAATCCACTTCAAGCCTTCACACACAGAGGCAGGAGGATCTGAGGGGTTTTTAGGGACGGCTAAGCTAATGCAGCTGTTAATATAGACAAACACATGACACTCCAGTTGCCTGCAGCGATTTGAATACTGTTATGCAGCTGGATTTCTTTTAAAAAATTTGTTCTGTTGAAAATTCTAGATAAGGCTGAATAATTTATCATTAATTTACTGTACACAAAAGCTTTACTCATGAATACGTGATTTCAAAAACATCGACCCCATCTTTGCATAGATCATTTTAATGAGCAAACTTTAAAGTCAGAAAATTCAGCACCACTCTCTATTCTCACACATAAATATGAGGATGGGTAACACTTCAGAGATAGCAAGAAGCTGAGAAACTCTGTGAACTGCCTGCTAAGTATGAGATTTATCAAGGTTAGAGAGTCACGTTTACTGACACAGCAACTATTCTGTTAATAGAACAAATTAAGAACGAATCGCCCTAAATATCTCGGACAATGATGTTAATTCCCCAAGATAATGAAATCGATAATGGGTTATTTTCCTAACAACTTTTCTTCTCAAAACCTCTAGGCTATGACTGTATTTGCTGTCAAAATTAGTCAACCTGAAACTGACAACGCACATTTTGCTTCAAAGCTGCTGTGGAGTTCAGATACAGGCAAGGAAAGGGCCAAAAATCATTTTTGTATTTTTCCCCTACCAGAGAAATATTTTGTCCTTCAAAAATTAACAACAAACAGAAAAACGGAAAAATTCAGAACCTGAAGGCCGTATAACGGCGCTGCAGTGAAGTGTCTTAGTTTCTCACGTGAGAAGTGCAGTCTTTTGGGGGGGGACTTTGTTTTAAAGGGGTGAGGGCTGTATGTTTGTGCCTTTCCAGTGAATGTGCATTTCCAAGATGCTATGTGGCTTCTTGAGATCTGCGCTGAAAAGGATGAATAATTACCCTCCGAGTATGAGCTCATTATGTAAAAAACATAAGCTGACAAAAACAGGAGGATTTGGGGGAATTCCAGAGTTAAACCCTTCACTCCATTGATCTGCTCCAAAGCTGGCTGTTCACAGTGCTGTGCCCCTGTCCAGCTCAGCCTGGCATATTGCAGAGTGCCACCGGCTTGACTTCCTGCCAGCGAGGATCATGGGAAGGACCATAAATCTTACAGACACCTGCAGCACACCATGCCCACAGGAGTGTGGCTTTTCTCCTCTGTGCCTCCTGCAACACTGTGGACAGACGGAACTGACTCTTCTACTCTACTTCTTCCATTATAAGACTTAACTTCCACCAATTCGTTAATAAGCACATTGATCTTCATCGGTCCAAATTAACTGGAGACAGTGATAAAACCAAATCCTGGAGAGGAACAAACTAGCTGTGATGCAGCAGTTGATAAGCTTTAATTTCAACATCACTCAGCACACAGGGCTTTGGTACCTTCTCAGAAACAATTACGCTAGGAAAAAAACCCCACCACAATCCCGGTCATTTTACGATCACAAAAATGAACAGGAGCTGACAAGGCGCCTTTCAGGTGTATTTGATGTTAGCCAAGCGGTCTATGAAAAAACATTCAATTTAGAAAGTGAAATAAAATAATACCGAAAAAGCAAAAACTATACAACCCAAGACATGCCAGACCACAGTACTCTCAGCTACATCATGAATTCCACCTCTGAGAATTTACTGACGTGAAAGGACAGCCTTTAACCTTGCGTCTCATTCTTTCTGCGCCTTTAAAGTCTGGTGTCATTTGGAGAATGATGTTCTGGGAGTGCTTACCTCTACTGAGACTGAAACCACAATATTGTATTCAAAACTCAAACAGAAAATCACCCACTGCTCACACTGGATTTGTCTTGATAAAGTTAAGCAAGGCCGCAAGTAGTTGTTCACCGTATCTGCGGTGAAAATCAATCATGTTTTCCATTTGGTGGCAGTAATTTAATTTTATATAATCAAAAACACGCTCAGCTTGACTTGGTTTGCGAGCAGAGCTGCCAGTGCCTCCTCTCAAAACGCATTAACCTTTAAAAATGGTAAAGTTAGGAAGGCATTTCCATTCCTGGAGCAAGAACAAAGCCTGCGAAAGAGTGCAGTTTATTTAAAAGAAAAAAAGGAGAAAAATAAGCAGTAAAAGGTTTTTGCCCGCCTCAGCTCTCGGTGGGTACCTTCAATGTGCTTGATCAAATTTCCCACTGTACCCCGCTGCAGGCATCCTGCTTCCCAGTAGCTTTGCCTGAAAATCTAAGCCTGGTCCAAATTAAGATTCCGCACACCTTTGTGAAAGCACTCTGGGGTTCCTGAGGGGGGCGCTGTTCTCCCTCTGAGTAGGAGACATCAGATCGGGCCACCTGCTTGTAACCAATCAATCATCTGTCATGAAAATCCTGTGCAAGATTTATTAAGCATCCAGATGCATTTACATGACTGACTGCACATGACTTTTTGAGGAATGGATACCCAGAGGAGCAATCTTTAATGGTCATTAGGATTTTCTCCCCCCTTTATTCCCGTAGATTAATCTACCTGACTGACTGCGCTGCCGGCAATCACATCTCTAATCAATCCCCCTGGAACTCAGCCACCCTGACGGTCAGCGGTATTCTCAATTAGGGAATAGTAGGGACGGTGCAGTTCTTTGCTGCTGGCTGTGTCAGGGCAGAGTCTGATTAATAATAATAATAATAATAATAATAATTCCTTACACATTTGTGTTTTTCTGGACACTCCACTCAAAGCACTTTACAGGTAATGGGGATCCCCTCCACCACCAGTAGTGTGCAGCCCCCACCTGGATGATGCCCTGGCAGCCATAGTGAACCAGTACACTCCCCACACACCAGCTCTCAGTGGGGAGGAGAGCAGAGTAATGAAGCCAGTTCAGAGATGGGGATTATTAGGAGGCCATGACTGGTAAAGGCCAGGGGGAAATTTGGCCAGGACACCAGGGTAACACCCCTATTCTTTTCAAGAAATGCCCTGAGATTTTTAATGTTGTGAGATGTGGTGATATAACTGCTGATTGCATCCTTTTTCCTCTGCAGCTTATCATCATCAATCAGGCCTTTTCTTTAGAATGCCTTTTATTGAATTGTTGTGTCTGCCCCTTTGCATCTTCTGTGAATTATAAACCCTTCTTTGTGCTAATTTTATCTCCCGTCTTTATTGCTGTTTCCATTAATTTAACTTTTGTTTTTTACTTTCCTGTAAAGCGCCGTGACAAGTTATTTTAAAAGCGCTGTACAAAATAGTTTTATTATTTTCTCACAGGTGTGCCGATTCAAACAGAGGGGTTTGTGTGGGTCTGAGTCACACTTGTCATGAAGGAGATCATGGAATGAACAATGTTACTAGGAAATGCAAAGCAGACACCAGTGACAAAATCATAGCAGGGAACTTCTGCTGACTCCTCCTCGTTAATAAATACCTTTGGCTGACAAATTGATTAGGGAGGAAATAAACTGGGTGATTTCCATTCTGAGAATTTTTCCTTGCTCTTCCATTATGTGCGATTCCTTGCAAAAGATGCTGAAAAAAACAGCTGGGAGAATGCCTCCCCCCCCCCATCCCCCCATCCCCATCTTCCTGGAAGGAGCAGGGTGCAGGATTTGAGACATGTCTTCAAACAGCAGGGAGCTCAGGCTGGAAAGCAAGGATGGCTTACAGCTGCCTGAGATGATGGAGGAAAAGCATTCTCAAGGAAGAAAAAAACCAGATAGCGCTTTGAACAATACGTTTCTGAGAAGGTACCATCGGGATGCAATCGGCAGGCTTTTTGTCGGCGAACAGGGTGTTATTATTGTTTTGTTGAAAAGGCAGAGGCCTGTTGAGAGAGGAGGCGTGGAGCTGTATTGAGGGAGCTGTCAGTGATGCTGTGCTTCTCACTGGTGCAGTTACACCGGCTGGGTAGAAATGAGCAGGTAACCGAGAGAGCTCGCTGGACTCAGTTTGTAGTGCTTGGCCTTTTTTGTTCCTTTGCTTTTAAAAAAACTGCATGATACAAAACAAAAACACACATACAATATTGATACAAGGAACGGAGTTACTTCTCTTTCCGAAGTTTCACTGCTCTTTTGCAAGGTCTTCCAGAAAGGCGGACAAAATTGGAATGGCTTTTGTAAGGGCTTATACACCACTAAGCTGGACTATGTGGAGGACAAGCCAGCAGCCAGACCATGTGCTGAGAACTTCAAATGTGAGACGAGGCTCTGTCTGTACCCACGAACCCATAATGTTAATCTCAGGGTGTCATCCTGGGGTGTCCAAGTCCTGAAAGTCTTGAACTGTATATCCCCCTAAATCATCTTTTGCTTAAGACTTCTGACCTCGCTAGAGATATCTGACCCATTGTCTGCTTCATTCAGCAGTTCTGATGAGATTGTCTAAACACACGTAGTGTATGTTTCTAGTGCATATGCCACTCCTGTCCAGCTTGATTCGAGATTCCAGTTACACTGCTCTCTCATAGTGAAGAACTGTTTCCTTTATCCTGAGCCTGTGTCCAAACACATCCTACTGGAACATCTGGAACATTGACCTTTTGAGAATTTGGTCTTCTTACAGTATAGCTGAACAGCATCAGTGTGAAGGCGTGTGTCTGGAAGGAATACATTGTACTGGAAAAACGGTTTCAGAAAAAAACAAAACTTTAATGCATTTTTGGAGCATTATGAGGAAATTTCAACTTGAATGGGAGCTGTGTGTTCATACGTGGGGGAGGGTTTAAAGCACATTGGGCCAAGTGGTTAGATAAGCGTGACACCTCTGAGAACCTGTTAGATGAGGCCCTTGTCCTAAATCTCCTTATCGTCCTCAGACGCAGCAGAGCTTCTGTTTGAATCGCCGAGCTTTCATCAGAACAGCCAAGCTTGGAAAGGTCAATCACCTAGCGACGGATACTGTTGGCTTTTGGAATTGACAGGTGAACACGGAACAATTAAATTTTTTTACCGTGTGTGCATTACTGTCATTTAAACACAGAAATGAACTAGACTTTTTTTTTTAAATTAGAAAGTTCAATATTGGTTTTAAAGTACAGCCATCTCTTGGCACACTGCCTGGTTTGGGTGGCAGAGAGGAAGTTCATTAATAAGATTAATCAGATGAATAACTGTCCTACAGTCTAACCACAAAGTTGCCCTGCAACACTGCCCACAACTCCCAGCCGTGTCTGAATGTCTTCTCACCTGCATCAACGTAGAACATGGAGCATCAGTCATTAGTCCAGTTCAAGAAACAGTATTAGGAAATATTCTTGTTTCAGGCAGATGGTGAACACACTAATGTCTTCAGCAATGTGTCTATGTACACCATATATGAATAGGATTAAGAGCAGCACCAAGGGTTCTACAAGTACCTACAAGTATTTCCCATTGGCCCTTACCAATCATGGCCTCCTAATAATCCCCATCTATGAATTGGCTACATTACTCTGCTCTCCTCCCCACTGATAGCTGATGTGTGGTGAGCGTTCTGGCGCACTATGGCTGCCATCGCATCATCCAGGTGGATGCTGCACATTGGTGGTGGTGGAGGGGATCCCCATTACCTGTAAAGCGCTTTGAGTGGAGTGTCCAGAAAAAGTGCTCTATAAGTGTCAGCAATTATTATTATTATTATTAAGTAGCAGCTAGATTTACATTATACCCGGTTAAACGGATCCAAATACTGCCTGTACTTCACGACATGACCACCAGAGGGCTCTACCACCCCAGAGCCTTGTCAGCAGTTAAAAACGAGTACCATACAGAAGTCCGTTCCTGTTGGGGAAAAATTATTTTATTCCACTCTCCTTATTTATCATTCTCCTCCCTTTTCCCTTCTGTCTTTATATCTTCATTTAAAGCATGAAAACAATTTAAATTTGCACTGGATTGAAATGAAGCAGCTCACCATTAACAGAGGATACAGAAATGGGTTTGATACTTGAAAGCACTGACGTACCAGGATTGCAAAAACGTTCTAAAGCATTCGTCTGCTTTCGTGCACACAGGTGCGCTCTGCTTTGCTGTCACCTGCTCTGCTCCGCATGGCTCCTCATCAGCAAAGCTGCAGCTTATTAAGTGCCAGGCGAGCCCTCCTGTTTGTGTTAAATTAATTAATCAGCCGTCATTACGCACTGTGTTCCCTTGTAATTGCGTGCAAGGCTACAGTGATGAATGATTATGGAGGAATGAAGGCAGTCTCATTACCAGGGAAAGTGATCTTAAACCCCTGTAATGAGACTCCTCTGTGCACACTGCCACATGGTTGAAGTTTATTATTATTATTATAATACTATTTAATATCACCTTTAAAAATAGCTTCTTAGAGTGCTTTAGAATATGATGAAAGTAATAGGAGATAAAAAGTTAGCGCATTAAAAAAAATAAATCTAGGGTTTTGAATGCAGGGTAAGAGGCAAATTAATTAAGTAAAAACTTTTCTGAAGAAGAAGAATTTGAGTATGGATTGGAAAGTGTCAGAGAAGGGGACTGTATGTAGACAACCCTGGGGGACAGACAGGAGACCAGAGGCAGACAAGCAAAGTAATGTTCCCACTAAAGACAAAGCCTGTCTGTATGGCACACTTCGGCATATAAAGTCTGTCCTGCACAAACAGCCCTGGTGTGCAGATTACTTTTCTTTTTTATAAAGGAAGGAAAACATCCCAGTAGGTGGGAAAGGTGTGATATCAGTTCACCTGTTCAAGATGCCGTGCAGGCCTGTGCAAAACGTACGTACCTTTCTGAATAGCCGATTGCTATCAGACGGGGACACTGGGCTCAACAATGTGTTCTGCTAAGAAGCCCAAGCACCGATCCACAGTGCACCCCAAGATGAGACTTGTATTTGTATCATTTGGGGTGCATATTTCCTTTGACAGATTTGGCAATTCAGAGACAAAAGAGGAAAGGAGGTTCTGCGCATTTTCCTATTTTGCCTTTGATGGCAGAGTGATAAATCCTAAAGGAAGGACTGCCTTTGTCTAGCAGAGCCTTCTTAAAATCCTTCCTGAAATCTCTTTGCTTCCCCGCAGGAACGCAGGAAGAAGACAAAGGCCAAAGCAGGGAAAAGTGAAGTTTCCCTTTTTAACTTTAACTAAGCGTCACGCCGACAAGCAGCTAAAATCACATCAGTGCTGCAGAGAACTGGCAGAACACAGCCCAACGTCCCCAATTGCTGTATCTGGCACAATGTTTTTCTTCTGAAAACGAAAAGGAAATTAATTATGTTGACAGTTCCTTGTGCAAAACATTGAAGATGCCATTTATTATACTAGTATACAATGTAACACTATCGCTAGCAAAAAAAAAACATATGCAAATGAGTGAATCTTAATTAAGGGAGCCAAATTATTGAACGCATGAATAATCTATCACAAACTGACACAGCAGGGCACTCTGTTCTAAACTGTCACCTGACACAGCAATCATGGAAAACACTCATTTCGGTGCCCGGCATAATTGATTCGGAAAAGGACTACCTTCGTACAACCCAATAAAATAATTAGTTTCCTCTAGAGTTAGTTATTAACCTCGGTGTGCCGGTACTTATGTGCCCCATTCATGTGCAAAATATTCTTTTCATCTTCTTTATTTTGAGACACGCGGCTGTTAGCACACAGCAATCTCCTCCTCTCTGAAGTACAGTCAGCGAAGGGATCAGGTTAGCAGAAGATTAATTAAGGCTCTGGCTAAAATCTCTTTCCGTTTAAAGGCTTAGAGGTGTTATTGCTTTGCTCCTAGTTCAGCAGGAAGTTCCTCGGAACAAGTCGCGCACTAAACCAGTGTGGTATCAGATTGTTTTCCTTGTGGACACTTTCCACAAGGCCGTGTTTGAGTTGATGCATTTACTGTGAGTACAGGGTATTGTAGTCTACTGTCCCGCAACACCATTACTGTTAAAACATGGCTGGGAGTTTAGCAAATCTATTGAAATGAAAAGGTTGGGGGGAGGTCATACTCTAATCTCACCCCTCCTGCCCACCTATCTCTGAATGTTATACGTGCATGGTTCATTTTCACACCCCTGCCTCCACCTCATCTACACCTTTGCAACTGCTCCCTGACTCATCTTTCATTAAAGTTGGGAAGACAATACTCCTCTTGTATACATTAACCAGGAGAGTTAGCCCAGCATGACCTACATTTCCTCCACACGGGAGCTTTGGTCACACAGTCCCAGTTTTCCGGGGTATTCATCTGCTCAATGACTGTATGGGAAGGTTTCCGGAAACCACACAGCCCAGAGTCTCAACTGGGGACTGGAATCCAGTAGGGTTCGTATGTTCCTTTAAATCATAAGCAGCACAAAGCTGTCTAGAAGAGCTGAACTGGTCTGCTTAACCTTTAACTGCATCACTGTAGCTGTTCTACCAGGTCCACAGCTGTTCCTAACTTCATGAGACACAAAGAACTTGCTGAATTCTGGACCTTGACTGTCCGGCTATAGCCAAACCTTATCCAAACAGGTGCATTTGCAGACCGCACAGCTTCTGAACTGCATGTAAAACAAAAGTTTAGGGAACTGAGGCATTGTAACCACTGTCCAAAGTAATCACAAACGGTCAAAGCTTGTGTGTGGAGGAAATCAGGGTCCTGCTGGCTTTTGTTATCTAACAAAACAGAACATTAAAAGTACTGTATACTGCTGCACCCTGAACAGCCGCAGAATAAATGAAAGTGCAGCCAAACTGTGAGAAGCCAGGGAGAACTTTTGAGTGGAAGTGTATATTTAGTGGCACATTAATGCGAGTCCCTGAGCTATTGCATTGTCAGGGGGTGCAGTCTCCTCTATCCTGACAGCTGCCTGAGTATCCATTTCAAAGAGAAGTGGTTCGATTTTTCATACTCGGGTGTTTTAAGGTTAATTTATCCTACAGAGGACCTATAAATACATATGTATCTCATATGTGTATACACAAGTCTTACGTATACAGTACATACTCAAGCTGAACTCATTTCTTATTTATATATACATAACTAAAAGTACGTTTTTTGCTTTTTTATTAAAATCCGTACCCTGGGGATTTTCACCAAGAACAGAGCGGAGAGAAATTCTGTCTGTGGTTTTCTCATGAGAAGCTCTAAACATAGTGCTGTTGAGGAATTCAAAGCTTCTAACGTATACGAGGAGTCAAATTCTTGAACTGTCGATGCCCCGCTGAGATAAACACTCACAATGCAAATTGAGCTCTAAACATACTATAGGGCATTCGAGGAGCACCTACAGAGCATTCACCCCACAGACTGGGGTGAGAGGGGTTGGGGAGGGACTGGAGAGCTACTGTATTTTACAGAACAGCAGTCCGTTCATCTTCGCATTAATGTATACAGCACCTAACCTCTAACCTTGCTGCCACATTATTTCAAATTTCTGTCCCCTCTCCAAAATCCTCTCCAAAAAGGAAATTCTCCACCTTTTCCATTGTTTTCACAAGGTCTCCTGTTTACTTCAGCCTCAGAGGAATGTCTCAAAGTTTAAAAATGTCTAAAATAAACATAACACTTGCCTGTACATGAACTGTTATTTCTACCAGTCTATGTGCTGTGACATTACCTGGGAATATTATTTTAAATTCCTGCACATCATCACCTAGGAGGAAAGGAAACCTGGAGGAACAGGAGCAGTGGAACAGGGCAGCTGTCGATATCGGGGGAGTCTGCATGGTTGTGGTGTCTACAGACTCCCCTCCTAGCTGGGCACAATGAAAAGCTTCAGTCTCGCTCAATGGTGCTGCACTTACATTTGGATGTCCAACATGATTCTCTTGTCCTCCTCGACGTGTATCCCCCAGATGCAGTCCTGCCCCTTGTCGTAAGCTTCTGGCCAGTTGGGAGAGAGCACCACTCCTGCAGAATCGGTGATCTCCCCACTGCAGACCGCTGTCACCCCAAGACACAAGCAAACACCTCAGGAAATGTGCAGGATGGGCTCAAGCCGGGAAACACAGGGCAAGGCTAACGCGGAGGAGAGTCGGGGAGACTCGGAAAAAGGGATCCTGCTTTCAGCTGTACCCTGCATGTGATTGTCTTCTGTTGAATTTGTCTTTCCTAGCTGTACTCAGAAATGGGAATACCATCTCCTGAAGCAGGCGGGGCTGAGTCTTGATGATTGCCATTAACTAAATCTGCCAGCTACAGTTGCTTCTCATGCATTTAATGAGCACTTTCTTTACCCACAAAGGGTGTGGTTAAGCAAGGTGTAGATCTCACTACGCAGGGGCTTTCCTGAAAAGGCAGCTGCTCTGATCCCATTTAAAACCACCAGAGTTTCACCTCTTACAGTGGAGAGAGGGCCCTCCACTTCTCAAAGGTCACAAGGCTTCTGAGCTTCAGTGCTCCTCAGCTCTCGATTCCTTTGTTTGGTCATTAAGTGGAGGGCTGTGGCTTCATTTTCAAGCCTGTTGAATTTCTATTCACATATACAACATCCCGTCTCATTGTAACGAGCAGCCTGGACACCAAAATAACACAGGAAGGAAACAAAACACCTGGTAAACTCATTCAGACCCTCCAGTCTGTCTGTGTGGGACATAGTAGTTGTCTGCCGCTGACCAAGTGTAGGTCCAGATTGGAATTGAGCCCATTCGCTATGCCTGGACAGTTATTCGCAGTAGATACGTCTGTACATGGTGGCGACAGTGTGATTTATTGTGCAGTCTAAGCTTTGTCACATGGTCTTAATCTTGAGAGCACAAAGCAACCAGGTGCCTTAGTTCTCCAGGGATGATTACAAGTTGAATTGGGCCAGCCAGTGGCAAGCCCACAGACTACAGCAGGAGAATGGTAATGAGGGGAGAGGGAGAGAGTCATTCTGCATCTCAGGGAAATCAGCTGCTCCTGAGGTAACCCTGCTCACCACGAGAGAAACCACAGGTCCAGACATTGGGTGTCTGTGCTTGGTTGAGGAGCTGATGGTGTGAAGCAGCCATCCGTGGGATTATGCCTCCCACTAAAAAGTGTTTGTGTTTTAATTTCTGATTAAAATTAGAAATGCAACGGAATTCTTTTCTTCTCAAGCTCAAGCGTGAGAAATACCTTAATTTGTTTGGGCCTTAATTTGTGTGATGAACCCCTGCAGAGCACAAGTGGACTGTAAACACTACACAGCACATGGAATACTCCTGTCATTACAGCAGAAGTAGTTAACTAGTTATGTTCATTCCAATATCGCCACTTCATGCTTCTGAAGGAGCTCACCAGCATTCTGTAGCAATAAGACTTGACCGCTGAGAAAAAAAAGTGTTATTTCTCTGTCTAAAAACAGCAAGAGTTCTTGCTTTCTTCCACCTTTGACAAAGAGATGTCAGGTGTCTTTTTGTGTAGTGGCAACAGTGGAGAGTGTTGCACACACCTGGAATTGGTAATTAAGGAATTAGAAGCAAATTAAACCCTTTGAAAGGAACCTTAAAGGACACAGCTCATAGAGAGTTTTGTGGATAATTTTCACTGTCTCTACATGAAATGGGAGAGGCTTGATGACAGCAAACAGTAATCATTTCTTCTTCCTAAAATAAGTACATCTATCTTTTCCTCCTTTTTTGTTAACTACAGTACATGATAAATGAAATGCTATTCTGTGACATGCTGACTTTTTCTGACTTTCACCAGGTCCCTGGAGATTTTAGATCATTGCAAATTCACAGAATTATACCGTATGTTTTCCCCAAGAAGGAGAATCAAATTCCCAATGTGTGACAAGTCAGAAAGACACATCAGACAGCCAACAGGGGTTGAAGTGCAGTTTAGCCTCAGGTGTCTGTGACACTTTATAGTACAGGTGCACAATGATTCTGGTGGAACTGGAACGAGGGGGAAACCTCCTGGGACACCCACCTCTGCACGCTGGCTCGGTCTCGTTCCACTGAGGGTTGTTGGGGTCCACACACTCGATGATGATGGAGCCCTGCTCCAGGGTGTAGCCGGGATCGCAGGCGAACTCCACCACCGTGCCCACTGGGTAGTTCACGTCGCTGCTGGTGAAGTTGCCGTATTTCACGAAGGGCTCGTAGCAGTGTCCTGGGGCAAAGGCTGAAAAGCACATGAGAGGCATAAGCCCGGTTTTGCAGAAGACTGCTGATCCGCCCCACCGAAAGGCCAGCGATCCCAGCTGTCAGCCTGATCCGGCCTGTCAGCTCAAAGGGGACCCACCGCCTTCTTTTTTGGGGTCCGATGAGCCCATTGGCCTAATGGATCACATCGTGTCAAAAGGATACCCTGCTCTACAGCACTGACCGAAAAGAAGCAAAAAACAAATTGTGCACAGTCCCAGAGATGTTAAATTTCCCGGCTGTTCAAGATTCTAACAGAATTGGGACACTATCTCCTGTCCCAGAACAAGACAACGGGATATGGAGCTGACAATTAGAGCATCACCTGAGACCAGTTTTGGTTCAAAGGTGTAGCGCTGAGATAACAGTATATGGAAGTAGAATCCCATTGTCGCACTGGGCCTGCGATAGATCACTCAGGGGAGTGTTTGAGCAGGCAACTGATAACATGCAATAGGTGTTCTCCAGGGGACTCCTGGAGCAGCCAGGAAGAGAACTGCGGAAGGCATTCTTGGGATAACGATAACTCGGTTAAGTTTGACACGGGCCCTTGTGGACCGAGGCGACCGAGCCCGAGGACACGGAGCCGACGCTCAGCCCAGTGGCTGGCCAGTACCTTCGTAGCGGAGAGCGGCCCCAGTGGACGTTCCTGACCCGTCCGTGGTGAGCTCCACGAAGAAGTGCCGCGAGCTGCTGACCAAGCCCTCAATGGGAAGGTACTCCACCTCGTAGGAGTCGTACACGGGCGCCGAGTCGATGTTGTTCCCATTCTTTATGAGCAGCCTGGAAACGAGAAGTGGGACACGGCGTTTGTGGCTTATTATTTAACACGCACGCCTCTGAGGAAGAAAGTAGCAAAGCGTGAGTCGTCCGCCAATGTCTCGGCCAGCGAGTTGGCCAGTGTTTTCCTCCCAGCTTTAGTCACAGTGTCACGAGATTATAAGAAGATCATCCTAAGAAACAGACAAGGCCACGTGCTCTGTAGCTTCAGGATGTTATCCACACTGTCCACAAACACAGGAAATCACAGCTCTCCGCACTTAATGGCTTTTCTTTATTTATTGAGGAAAGACAATTCTCTTTCTCATTTAAGCAGGGTGTGAAGCTGCTTGAAGCCTTCCAGGAGTCCTGTAGGTTTTGAACCATGCCGAATATTAAGTGTAAAGCACGAGAAGTGATCACGATCTGAACACATGCCCTGCCGCCTGGTACAAAACAGCACTGGGACACAGATGAGTCAGGGGTGCGCCCAGGGTGAAAACTTCGTCTGGGCAGGCTCAACCAGCGGTTCTGCTAGGCGGTTTCCTTTAGCCGAGCGCAGATTACGGATGCGCTTCCCCGGGGTTTGGATTCGAGTAGAAAAGGAGCTCCCGTTTTCTCAGATGAGGGTGAATTAAAAGAACAGCGGATTGTTAAGTGTCCCCTCACGTGCCATCAACACAATCACCGCCCTGTCTACACACTAACACTTAGACGCTGACAAAGGTTTTTTGTTCTGCTTTCCTCACACGAACCTTTAAGACTGGTTAAGAGATAAGGGTTATGGGAGTTATTGAGGCCCCTGTACAACCAGAGTGGCCCTCTTCTCCGTGCTGGGCTGAGGCACGTGTGGCACAGAATACTAGCCAGCAGCCATATCACCCTGCAACTCACAACTGGCAACCCACTGAAGCTAAGCAGGTGTGAGCCTGGTCAGTACCTTGATGGGAGACCTCCTGGGAAAAACTAAGGTTGCTGCTGGAAGAGGTGTTAGTGGGGCCAGCAGGGGGCGCTCACCCTGCGGTCCATGTGGGTCCTAATGCCCCAGTATAGTGATGGGGACACTATACTGTAAACAGGCGCCGTCCTGTTTGGGATGTTTAGGGATGAGACGTAAAACCGAGGTCCTGACTGAGGGCGTTTCTCGAAAAAGAGTAGGGGTGTAACCCTGGCGTCCTGGCCAAATTTCCCATTGGCCCTTACCAATTATGGCCTCCCCCTCTATGAATTGGCTACATTACTCTGCTCTCCTCCCCACTGATAGCTGATGTGTGGGGAGCGTTCTGGCGCACTATGGCTGCCGTCGCATCATCCAGGTGAGGCTGCACATTGGTGGTGATGGAGGGGATCCCCATTACCTGTAAAGCGCTTTGAGTGGAGTGTCCAGAAAAGCGCTATATAAGTGTCAGCAATTATTATTATTATTATAAGACCGCTCTGCCCGCGACCCTACCTGTCGTCGTCCTCGGCCAGCGCCACCTTCTCGAAGTGGACGTGCAGCCGCTGCCCCTCCGGCGCCTCCAGCACCCAGTGGCACGTCAGGTTGTTGCTGTAGTTGCCGGGGAAACCGGGGGAAACGATGCGGCCCACCGTGGCGTTCCTGACGACGCCCCCGCAGGCGGCTGCAGGGGTCAGAGGGCAAGGAAAAGGGGTGGGGGGCAAAAGAAACAGAATCAACAAACGAGCTCTCTCCTTCGTCTCAGGGGTGCAGGCGGCACTCGTGCAAGAAGAAGAAACAAACGCTTTTTCTCAAAACCTCGCCATAAAAGGAAAAAAAGAGGAAGAAGGGATGGGGATTCTTGGGTAAACTAAAATCCAGCAGTGTGGGATGCGGAGCACATTGAAATCTGTGCGATACGCGACGTTCTGCAGCCAGATTCTCGCTGACGGGTTTCCAGGTGAACAGAGCGAAGGGTAACCGGTATCGGAAAGAAACAGCTTGCAGGAAATTAACCAGCAGAGGGAAAGGCGCCCAGCGTGCCGGCAGAGCAGGTGAAGGTTACCCACCCAGACCGCGTTTAATTAAGGCCGTTCTGCTGATCGGCTGTCCTGGCTCATTCCTTGGCACTCTCCGTGCTGTCGTTAATCAGGTCCGAGCAGGCTTGCCAGGGAAATCTCTCTCTTCAGCCACAAAAGCATGCTGAAAACACTGACCTTTCAAATACTCCACTACCGATGTGCGTTTGCCTGTGATCAGGTTAGCTTAATTCTTGAAGAGCCAAAGAGGGCAAGTAAAAATAATGCCCGTTTTTACTTCCTCCTGCAGCTTGGGTCAGTACGATTTCTTCTTGTTAGCCCTCCCACTGCTCTCATGGGCATTGTAAGGTCAAAGAAAATCTACTGCAGGGTCCGCACCGCTCCTTTTGGTGCTCCTGTACTTCCAGTAACAAAACGGTTTTATCAATAGTTTCTAATCAAATGGCACCGTCGAGCCAGGTCACCACCCCTGCTCATGCCCAGCTCTGGGCTCAGAACGGTTTAACATCTGCAGGAGTAACTGTAGTTTCAGATATCTCCGGAGATATGGCAATGGCACCAGCACAATCTTTGGACTGCATGGGAGCTGGTCACATTGCATTTGAAGCTCAAGAAACACACAAGCAAAACCACATTGCAGATGACCCGTGAGCCGTGCTCTAAAGCACACACAGGCACCTGACATCATTTTAGACTGAAATCAATGGTTAAACCTCAATTGGCGTTTTTAAAGAAAAAGAAGGCAAATAAATAAGAGCTCATCTGAATCAAGTTTAATTACTCCAGCACGGCTGAAAATGTTTATTCAGTTATCAGTTTCTCCTGTAGTTCTAGAGGCTTATTGATGACTAGGCCGGGGATCGCTGGTGTGCTGCAGCTGCTTCCTGTGAGAGTCAGGCAAGAGCTCCCTGTGAAAACGCTCAGATCTTCCCCCATTGAAATATGACTTCAAAGCCAAGCAGATTAATGGCAGCTAAAGGTAATTCATGTGATTTGCTCCCATGAAAATCAATTCAGTCTTGCATAATTCTGGTACAATAACACTGCAGAGACACTGATTGAATTGTGACAGATTACCTGTTGTGGATGCATAAAAAGCACACTATTAACATGAAACACATACAGTATATAGGATGCGATCAATCATTTTTGGAGTCATGTGTATGGCCATAAATGTAAATTGCAAATGTGTAAAGCCCACTGTTTATGGCCTAAAACATACATCTTCCCCAGCATCATCTTACCTTTCTCACAGCTCAGCTCTGAACGCTTTAATAGGAAAATTTGCTTAAATGCTACTTGCAGACACGCGGCACATTTTTCACGTCCGTATTCGTGGACAAATCGGAGCTGCCTACGAAGGCTCCAGGGTGGGGGTCCGGCAGACAGGAGGGCGTTTAGGGAGGGGGAGGAGGCTGGGTGGCTGTTCGTATGGGGATATGGGAAGGCTCTGATGATGATGGATTCTGGAACGCTAACTCCTTCCTCAGTGTCAAGGCCTCTGCTGCCTCCTGATACTTGCCCAGGCACTGGGGCTCCTTGCCGCTCCAGTAGGGGGTGGTGGCGTTGCGGCAGGCGAGCGTGGCCGGGCCCTGCAGCTGGTAGCCGGTGTAGCAGTAGAAAAAGGCCTCGCCCCCGGCGTGCAGGCTGGTCACCGACACGTCGCCGTAGGCTGGCCGCCGCGGGAAGGCACAGCTCAGCAAGTAGGCTGGGGGAGAGCAGGAGGGAAAGAAAGTGAGTTGGTTAGTCTGTGCTGATCCACAACAGAAAGAGCTGCAGGCTTCCCGGGGGAAATAAATAGCAAACGCAGAAACAGGATTTAGTAGGAAAGGGATAGCTCTGGACCCAAGCATACTATTCAAGCATACAAGGTTGCTGCTGGAAGAGGTGTTAGTGGAGCCAGCAGGGGGCGCTCTCACCCTGTGGTCCATGTGGGTCCTGATGCCCCAGTATAGTGACGGGGACACTATACTGTAAAAAGGTGCCGTCCTTCGGATGAGACGTAAAACCGAGGTCCTGACTCTCTGTGGTCATTAAAA
Organism: Lepisosteus platostomus; assembly: GCF_059453375.1. NCBI lineage: Eukaryota > Metazoa > Chordata > Actinopteri > Semionotiformes > Lepisosteidae > Lepisosteus > Lepisosteus platostomus. Next base: position 10,933,975 of record NC_142632.1, read on the forward strand.
ACCCCAGGGCGTTTCTCGAAAAGAGTAGGGGTGTAACCCCGGCGTCCTGGCCAAATTTCCCATTGGCCCTTACCAATCATGGCCTCCTAATAATCCCCCTCTATGAACTGGCTACATTACTCTGCTCTCCTCCCCAATGAGAGCTGTTGTGTGACGTGCAGACTGGCGCACTATGGCTGCCGTCGCATCATCCAGGTGGGGCTCCACACTGGTGGTGGTGGAGGGGATCCCCATTACCTGTAAAGCGCTTTGAGTGGAGTGTCCAGAAAAGCGCCATATAAGTGTAAGCTATTATTATTATTATTATTCTCAAGCACAGCGCTGAACTGTCCTCTCTGTGCGAAAGAGTATGGCTCAGTCTGGCCCAGGCCTTCCCACAGACGTTGCCGCCTCTGTGAAAGCTCTGACTTCGAGGTTGTGAAGACGGACGACTCCCGTTTGCCAACATGCCAACCTGACGACGAAGACTCTTTACGCTCGCTTCGGAAGTCCCTCCCCTCGTTTTCTGTTTTGATCGAACCCCCTGAAGAGCAGAGCTGACTGCTATTTATACCCTCGTCGCCGAGCTCCTCGGCAGCAGCCTCGCTGTCTCCGGAGACCACGCGTCCCCCCCCCAGAGGCACGAGGACGGGGACCCCGCCGCACGTGAGCTGCCGTCAAGCAGTATCCCCCGCCAAAGGAAGATGAATTAGCAGAAACGTGTAACGGGGGTCTTGTCAGGGCCCTGGGATGGGTTCTGACAGGTGGGATGTATGGTGGCACTCATTAGTTGCGCGGGATGATAAATTATGCGTGGCGCGTCCCTAATGGGAGCTATGAAACCTGCTTCCTTCCCTGCCAGGGGAGCCAGCTGCCTCCCCACGGCGTGTGGCAGAACGTGCAGAGCAGAAACTCGCTCGTTCAGGTTGCGGGAGGAAGGGGCAGGGACGACGAAGAGATCTAGAAAACGATTTCGCGGAAGGCAGAGAAGTGGGCCGGAGTAGTTCCAGTAGGGAGCTGCGTCAGCATGCGTAGGCTGCAAAGCAACGAGTAACGGCTTATTCCAGGCTGAAAAGAGAAGAAAGGAAACGCAATGTTTCGGCTGTGGAGCCTTCTTCGGGCGCGACACTTGTGTCTGTATTGTTGTGACGGTAAGTGTCCGACAGCGGCCCTGCCACGCTGACATTCTTGCCACAGGAACCGCTGACGGCGTCCTGGAGTAGCGGCGACTCACAGAGGAGGGCTCCTCTCTGCTCAGCTCCACAGCAGCCCACCTCTCGCTTGCGCTCACACAAGGACCCCGCGAGTTAGATATTGTAACGCTTACGGCCGACAGGCACTGTGTAAAAGCCGGCGTACCAGAGCAGGTGACGTCACCGCCCTTCCCTGTGATAGCAGGACCACCGCTACTGGGCTGTGGAGAGATCTCTTTGGCTCACCGGGCTGGGTCCCTGCAGAGAGACGCGGGAGTCCTGGGTTCGAGCCCACGACGGTGGGGTGGCGACCTAATGCGGCAAGGGCGCCCGCGTGAGCCCCCGTTGCGTTACAACATATACTGCAGCAGCAGATCATGTCGAGAGCCTTTACAGCAGGTTGTACGGGGGGGGGGGAAACATCCTACAGCTGATCCGCTTCCTTCTTTTCTGGCTCACAGCCCGAGTTCTGGACACATGCGGCAGGCTCGGCTCGCCTGCTGCAACATCAGGGCCAGTGCACGCCTGTGATCATCAGGCGCCACTAATTATAGCATCTGCTAACCTCCTCCAAGGCTCGCTTTTCACCTTCGCTTGTGACATCCTAGCTCTTCACAAATCTCGTGCTTTGCGGCTGCATCGCTAGACGTTTATTCATTGCTAACTGATCACCGAGTATAAATAAGCGCTCGCTCTTGCATTATTTTCAGCCTCGCTCAGTAGGCTGTGAGTGAGATACTGCACCGACCTGGACACGTTTGAAACGAGTGTAAGAACCAAAACCAGTCTGACAAGACCTACCCAGAGAGTGCCCCGGACTTTAAAGTGACTGACAAAATGGCAGCACTCGCTTCATTTTAACGTGCCTTCAAACCTTCTTCATAAGCCTTGACTTTCATTCCGGCGCTTAGTTAAAACTCGTTAAATGAATGACTTAAAAATACCGACACCATAGATGTTCAGGTTTGTGTACAGTTGGTAACGTTGTAAGAAGAAAACTAAGGTGCGCTCCCCAGCACCCAATAACTGGTTAACGAGCCAAAGAGTGGAAGGTCTGTCAGAGAGAGAAGAATCAAAGGGCAAGACAGCTCTGCAGAAGCTGGTGGGAATCCATCCCATCCTGGACCCACACATGAAGCCATCATGGTAACAGACTGACACACGTCTCACACGCAGAAGTGTTTGATGGCCACTGAAAACAGGCGCTGCAGAATTCGTGCATGGAAACAATAGCTGCCGTTGCAGTATTAGGTAGTAAATGGTACATTGTTCTGATTACCTTTTGCTTCCTTACACTGTGTTACAAAAAGTGTTAAAATAAGGCCAGGAGGACACCTGGACCTTGAAACAGCTGTCATCCTGGGTTTGTATGTGCACAGATTTCCTGAGAACTCAACTTAAAGGTAAAAAGGTGGAAGTTGTCAGAAAAGACATGCTTAGCTGTGCTTTTTTTGTTATGGTGTCTCTTCAATATTTAGGAACGCAACTGAACAGAATATGCTGACAGTTTGTGTGTGTATTCAGTACTCACTGCAATACAATACCATGTAGTTTTGGGTCACCAGTGCTTTACCAGAAACATGAAACTCCCTTACCGTCGTGAACTGAATGATTCACCAAAACCTTTGACCAGACTTATCTCAATTACTCTGCAGCATGAGACAGAAAATCCAGGACCTTTTCACAACCATTATATCAACACACGGAGGTGTAAAGCACAGTTCTTCTGCAATTAAATATGTTTTGCTAGTAAGTGCTGTGGATCAGCAATGCCTTTGGATACATTTTTAAAACATTGCTCTCAAAGTACAGTATGCCCTTCACTCACTTTACCATGTATTAAGAGACACTGAAGAGCTTTTAGTAAATTTCAGAGAAATTTGAAGATCATCAATCACAGACCTTAACTTATACTGGAAGCTTGCACTATATAATGCAGAAATATACACTCAAAGGCATATTTATCACTGTGCCATTAAGAGTGCAGTTCTGATCTGTTAATATAGTTCTCTCGCACATCAACAGCTGCAATCTTATGAGATCAATCACTGTAACACTATGTTGTGGGAGTGTTTTTACTGTCACTCTGTAATGATGGCAGTATTTTATTTCTTAATTTTTAATATGAGCTAAGGGAGACTGCGTGACAGCTTCATGTAGCTTTTGTGTCGAACAATGTCTAGGGCTTTTGTCTTAAAGAGCAGCGTTCCCTTCATCGACAGGATGGGGCACCTCTTCCGAGAGTTTCTGGTTGGTATCGTTGTGTCCATGGCTGGAGCCCCTGGCCCATGGTGACTGTGGGGGTCATTGTCAAAGAAAATAAAAGCTTAGGTTTGTGTCTGACTGAGGAGGTGCGTTGTGCTGCCTGTTCAGCAGCAGATGGAGCTTGATAAATAGGACCAACTTTTTTCTTCGCTAAAGCCGTGAGACATCAGCTAACGTGTCTGGGTTGAAACAGCTCAAATGAATGCACCGTCAAAGACAGCGCAAGAAAGAGTCAGCCATAACATGCATTGACCCTTTAAAGCACATCTCCTGGGATTCAATGCAGAGCACCTCTAATGAGCTGAAAGCTGTTCAGGATAAAGGCGTCCCATCACTGAGTGCATCAGTTAGTTGAATCACTGTGTGTGTAATGGGTAGTACAGTGGAGAGCCTGTTAGCTCTTCTGTCCTGAGTTCTAATCCATCTTTAAAGGACTAAGATTCCAGGCAGGGTGTCGTCTCTCCTGGCCAACAATGATCCTCCATAGCAGTGGTTCCCAATCCTGGCCTTGTGACCCACACACCTGTTGGTTTTCACTTCGTACTGCGTTTATTAGATTATTGAAGGATTAATTGATCTAAGAAGTTGCTTCATTGGAATATTTGTGTTTGGTATTTTATTTCACTCACAAAACACAAAGGGTAGAGCTCCAGCACGTTTAAGAGCTGGGAACAAACAGCTCAAATGAAAGGGCTAATTGTGTCACTGAGGGCTCAGCTGGAATAAAACCCAACAGGTGTGTGGGTCACCAGGACCAGAGTTGGGAACCACTGCTCTGCAGGATGAAGGAGCTGTGGCCAATGGGTAAATAGACGTCTGTGTATGTGGGCCATGCAAGTAGATGTTTTACTATGCAGGTAGGTTAGAGGATCATCACCATCAGCTGGCCCTGGTACGAATCCCAACAGTCATGCTAAAAACGAAATTATGCTAAAAAGAATAACCTGATCTTTACTTGCTGCTTCATATACAGTAGGAGGGGGGTGATGATAGGTTGGTTCTTGCTGAGCACTCCTTGACACCAGATTAGTCTGCTGTTCCTGTGCGGTGTGCCAGCTTTTACACTATAAATAGATTCATGCACCAGGTGCTCATACATGCTCTGCTTTATTTGAGCATAAGCTGCAGCTGTTACTGTGGACATCTGCCTGCCCTGTTAAAGCATGATCAAAGCGGTTTAAAGTAAATACGTGGTGTGGTGGGAACACTGCAAAAAAAATGTGACAGTTTGGGCCAAACTTTTAGACAGGTGTGGGAACCTGGGGATAGCATCATTTAATACGATGTGAAAGGGCAACCTAATTTACTCTCCTTTCACAGTATAATGCACTTCTCCTCCAATGACAACAGTCTGTACCACAAGACATGACTGCTCCCTGCAGCAGTGGTGACCAACCTGATCTGCTTGATTGTTTAGATTTTTATTGAAATAGTTTCTATAGTCAGTCCCGACTGAAGTTTCCAACAACAAATTCAAGTCACAGAATTTTACACAGCCTCTCCGTATTTACTGTTATTTCTGACTACCAGCTCTTACTAGTTGATCAAGGTGATCAGTTGACACAGGAGGAATGACTACAGTACAGTATATAAGATAAGCCCACAGTGGGAGTGGCAATGGGGCAGGCAAGCTCATAACTGGGGGGTTAACATTGTATTAGACACGCCCACACCAGGAAGCAACACTCTATTAGACACGCCCACACCAGGAAGCAACACTGTATTAAAACACGCCCATAATTGGAGGTGACTCCATATTAGGCACACCCACAATGGCAGTGACACTTTACAGACTCTTCCAACAATGCATTTTATTCTTCGGCATAGATCGAATTCAGGCAAGCAGGACACCTAAATGAGGGTAGTTCTGAAATTGGAGAAGTGTTGGTACCAAGCACAAATCCCATTTAACCTTTAAAGAACTGAAAGCAAATGTGCAAATGTTTCAAATTGGGGAAAAAAAAAATAGCCTGCGAGTAAGAACTCATTTGGAACAAAAACCAGACGATTCAGTGCTCCTCCTGGACCAGGGCTAGGAACTACGGTCTTCCTGAAGGTGAGACTACATGATCCAGCTGATGTGTCCTCCTTCCAGCAATGGAACAGCAAGAAAAGATACGAAATCGAGGTGCGGAACCCCCACACCCCTCCCCCTGCCCCCGAACTGCAGGCTCTTTCTAATTTGACCACAAAATGAAACTGTTCTTGCTGAGCAAAGGAGCCAGCCTGCAAGAACTAAGACAGCCCCTTCAGCAATCCATTTTATTTATAGTTTATTACTACGATGAGAGCCCAGCAGGACACAGCCTGGCATCAGGCTTGTTATTGTAACATTATTACACCATCAAATCCATTTCAATTAGACTAATACAGAGGGGGCACAGGGCTGACTTTGTTTAGCCAATCCCACTGGTATCAAATTGCAGACGCTTCCTTCTTTCCATTCCATTGTAGCCTTGCAGCTTTATAGCCCATAAAGTGCTATTGTTTTGCTATTACAGCTAATGATGCCTTGTCGACTAGAGTCGGGGAGATTAGCCGCCGGCCAAACCGCAGGCAGAAGACGCCAAACCGATGTCTCCCATTATTTGCCTGAGAAGAAGTGCGGCGCAGTTCATCGTGGGGCTACAGTAATGTACGTCTTTCTCCAGAAAGCCCTCAACCCCTGCCCTCCTGCGAAAGGTTTCTGTACAAAAAAGCTACTGAAATATCTTGCAACACAATGGAGGATTATACACTTTCAAGGTCCACAGGTCCTACATGTTTTAGATAATCAAGTTTTCCTCACCTATTTGCAGCGGCAGAGCAGTGTTCTGCACCTAAAGACATGTTTGTACCTGAGCCCAGCTGTGTATCTCAACACAGGTCGAACTGAGTCGTTCAGGAATCTGAAAGGGCTGCTGCATAGGGGACAGTGTCAGAGGCTAACGGTGCATGAAATGTGCAGGACAGCTTTGGGCCAGGAGTGAGACATGTGGACAAAAGCGGACGTGAGCAATCCTTCTCTCTTTCTCTCTCGCTGCGTCGCCTCCACCCTGAATCAATTTCCAGACGGGCAATGAGTTACAATAACCTAAGAGGGAGGCCGCATTCCAAACAGGTAGAGGCCGCCTGCTAGTCCTTGTCAAAACAAAGCAGTCTTCATTAACGGGATTTGTAGAGGTCTATGGTTATTTCCTTAATAGCATTTATTGAGCAGTTGACCATTTCAATTGAGTGTTTAACCCAACCATATCAATATCAATACATCACAGCAGCATTGTAGTAAAGCTCCCCCAGTTTAATTTCTTTTCCCAGGGATAGCGTTATTGATCTTTGTTTAAGGGTAATGTTTCACTGGAGATACAGAGAGAAAGGACTCGCAGGTACTGTAAATTAGGGCTTGGTGCATTCAGTGGATAAAAATGCTGTCGCCACCACCACAGCTGCATTTTCTTAAGCCTGCAGCTGGGAACGTCAGTTATATAATCTTAGATAAAGTTACATAAAAGTTCTTATTATTAATCCAGTAATTAGACAAGAGCTCCAAGTGCCCTGTGTATATTTCTTATATATAAAACTGTGGACTGTAGTGATGGTTAATTTCCTTGTCAGTAACCAGAAAAAGCACAAAGACGACACACGTTAATACATATTGTTGTTCATGTATATCCCCATGTGAAGTACATCTGAGCACATTTCTCCTTTTTATTGTAAGGCTGCCCGCTCTGATGAAGGCAATGCTGACTGAAAAGCAGGAGTCCTTTTGCTGAAACAGAATGCAAGCGCGGGATCAGTCTCACGCTATTTGCTTTGTAGTACTTTGTGAGATGAGCCAAACGCCTGTTGCCAGTCTCGCCAGCTCAGCCTGGGCTGCTTTCTCAAACAGGGGAACGCAGATGGGTAGCGCAGACACCCGACTCTCCGCCGTGCAGGAGCGAAGCACGCCAGCTACCTTCTCCCTTGCACAGACGAACTGTCTATTAACACTCCTGTATTTTACATGACCTGATGAAAAATGCATCCCTCCCCCACCCTTTGCCTAAGACATTAATTATAAAACACAGAGGGAATGCATCAGCGCCGGGCTCCTCAGGCCTCGTGGAAGATAATTACGAGTGACGGCTCGGTTTGAAAGGACAGGCATATGGGAAATCTCTTTCAATTGAGGATCGGGTTTCATGCCACCTCGCATTAACCTTCCCCGCGCAATGCGAGCGAAGGTATGTGAAGATTAAAGAGATGAGCCGCACAGGTCTGGGGGATTCCTGCGGGGACACGCGCAGAACCTTCAACCACAGCGCACAGAGCAGGAATCGCATGCATTACACTTGTGATGCTCCAGAGCTGGGGCTCTGCATCCTGGATCTGGGGACGCAACCTTCTGCTTGTCAACGTTCCCACGGAGGGGCTGGTTCTGCAATCAACTCCTTAATCAAATTAACAATCCGACTCATGTGAGTTCTCCATTGCCACCTCTTAGAAGTGTTGATGGTTTCCCATTCAGTGTTCCATAAGTGACTCGAGATCTCCAAAGCTGATGAAAAAACAACTTCTTGGCTCAGCTGGGATGCAACACCAGGAGGTGTCAGTGGGTGGTGGTGGTGGTGGTCAAGGGGCAGACAGCTTCATCACTCCCAGCCCAGGAGTCTGCGGGGCTTCAACCTTGCAACCTGATCCCTCAGTTAACCAATTTCATCCCCGCTGGGGAATACCGAGTCAACAAGCAAGCAGGATGAAAGGATGATAACAAAAAGGCCATGGGTCGATCGCATTTCAAGTTATTAAAAACGTGTTTTGGATTTGAAGAATAAGATGGTGCGAGAGATACAAAAATAAATCTAGTGTAAAAGCAATAGATCCAGTGTTACACCAGAAGCTAACAGAGACCACCATGCATATTCATCGTTTGAATGCCTGCTGACCCCTTCCTGACACTGTAATGACCCTTATTGACCCTTGACCCCTTTGGGTCAGCTAAGTCACTAATGTCAGCTAATGCACCGACTGCAGATTTATGAACAGAGACCTTTTTCAGAGCAGTATAGCATTGCTGTCTCTATCTATTAAGTTGCCAGTGATCACTAGGCGCACCCCAGTCCTCCCACCTGAGACATTACACAAAGATCCTAACAGCCAGCCTCAGGTATGATTAGTTCATGGGCTGAAGAGACTCTCAAATGAAATGAGCATTTTTTAAGAGCTGCCCACACTTTTCCTACACGCTGTACTCTTTGGTGCACATTTGAGAAAAATTAATTACCTCCTGCTGTAAAAAGTACTCTGGCACAGGCATTAAATTAAAAAGTTAATACTTTGTATAAATTAAAAAAGGGAAACAAACTAAAAATAAATTGAGCACATGAATTAAACACAGCCTTAAAACACTACAACCGTCAAGTGCAGAAGAGCTTCAATCTGCTGATTAATTTACTTTCTATACTTCTGTCTCCCAGCAACACAGAAAACCTTTTCTGTCAAAATTCTGGAAGCAGCTACATAGGAAGAGTAACAAGTCAAAGTCAGGAAGGCCTCTTGCTCTCAGCCCATTATTAATTGCCTGTGTTCTCGTCTCTCCTTTCCCATCAGTGACACCAAAAGAAACATAGATACATTCAGAAATACAGGTAGCTGAGAGAGCTGAAGCTCAGTAAAACACTATCATGCAGGTTACAGCACAACCATAGGCAAAGAGGCAGCACAAGGTAAATGGACAAAATGCACTCTAGTTTGCTGCTTGAAAGACATGCATTTGGAGAGATGGTTTTTACAAAGTTCTCACTGCTGAGTTATTAATGTGTTTCTCATTCCGTCTGCTATAGAAAACGGATCTGTAATCGCCTGCAAAGCACACTGAGTCAGTGTTCAAACAAAACTGCACTCCTCCCACCTCCTGCTGAAACTGTATCAACTAGATGCCTAGTTATAGATGGATAATTAATCTTTTAATACATGGAATCAGGAGATGTTTACTGGAAAAAAGTCTGGACAACTGTCTGAGAGCTGTATAGAGTCTGGGGGTACCCTGCTTTTTAAATGTGTTAGGTGTCAGACGTAACAAAGTCCTGCTGTCTCAGTAAAAGGCCACATTATCACAATCATGTTTTTAACAGATTTTCGCTAGGGGAAAACACAGAATACTGTAGAACAGCAGAGTTAAATCAGTGTACAGACTTTGGGAAATCAACACAAAGGAAAGAAAACCAAATGTATTTCAGCATGCCGAAAACAAAGGAATGGTGTGCATTTAACTCGGCAAAGGTAAATTCTAAGACGTATGACATAAGAACTGCTAAAACCCAGAGTGTTTCATAGTAGCTTATTCATCCAAGCATGTCATCATCTGTTGATTGAAAGAAGCCAGAATTTCAACTTCAACACATGGATAGTTAGCATGTTCCACACTCCCACAGCCCCTTGTGTCAAGAAAGAGCTTCCTGTTCTCAGATCTAAGCACACGTTCATGTAGTTTCCTCTTGTGACCTCAGTTTTGTGTTTTTACTGTTGATATTGAAGAAGTCCACTGGGTTTATTTTGTAAATGAAATTCAGGGTTTCACATACTTTTACATATGTCCCTTCATAGCGGAGGAATTTCCTTTAAGACAATTAATGTAACATTGCTGCATCTGAGCTGCTCTTAATTGCTTTGCACACTTGGGAGTACTGACATGTCCCGGGAGAATTCAAGTTCCTTATCCTGTCAGACATTTGCTGTGTGATCAGATGCTCCAGACATCAGATCATTTCTTGGCGGACACACAAAGTAAGAACAGGTTAATGCGCAATGGTGGGTCTTCAGTTTTCCTCTGAGAGAGTCTTTAATTACAAGCCGTTTCACAGTACTTCTCATGGAGGACTGGACGTGGGACAGAAGGCACAGAATGTGGAACCAGAGATGAAAAAAAGTCATTTATCTTCAGAGGTTTTTTCTTTGCGCTGCTTTAATGATCATTACAAAGCTCGAAAAATTAATAAATAGAAAAAGTCACAGTGACATTTATAATTAACCACAGCTTTCAGGAACTCTGTGAAGTCCGCCTCTAGTTCCCATGGAAATAACAAAACCAATCTCTCTAATTTCTAAAAAAAAACGTCAGCCCCTAGCAACTTTCTCCAAACGAAAGCGCAACTAAAACATGACAAACAAATCTGTTGTTGATTTTGTTGTTGATGTTTCTCCTCACTGGCGATCTCTTTCATTTCATTTTTGTTCTTAACTGCAGATTCCAGCAATTTTAATGTGACCATCCTGCTGTGAATTATTCCAAAGCGACCCAGGCACCAGTAAAAATAATTTCATTAGAGAAAGCAAACCAATCAATACCTGGCAAAGCAATGCAATTATAAATCAGAGAAACTAGTATAATGCTGCAAATCCACATCTTATAAAGAAATAGTACACAAGCCGCTCAAACAACAGTAATTTAGGAAACAAGAGCGACTTGATGAACTGAAGGTGTACACTCTGCAGTAGAGGTGTTCAGCCTTGATTATGAAGCATTCCACTATGTGATAGCACCAGGCCACAGACGAACACGTCCTACATGAGAGGGACATGGTGTAGTGGTAGGCCCATGCTTGACATTTCGCTGTTGCGTAAGCTGAAGGAAAGAGAAAAATTTAATCCCACTACCACCACCACGAAATACCCTCTTAGCCTCTGAGTCACCTCCTGGATTATTCGAATAAATTGTGCACCCCTTGGAGAGAACTGCTTGTCTGAAATGAAAACAATCTTTATGGACTTTTTGGATCACTGATTTAAAAAGTGGACATGCGAGTTCAAGTAGGCTGCTTATTTATCAACATTTAACTTGGTAAAGTTATTTACTAATTTAATGTAATTAATTTACACTGCAGCTATTAACTTGTCATTTTTACCCTATATACTGTACCAGATCCCTCAGTAAGCATAATTATCAACAATAGGCATGGGCAATCAAAACCATATTTATGCCATACCTGGCCACATAATTGCAATTGAGTGATTCACACCTGAAAGGAATTGCAACTGTATGTTTTTCGAGGACAATACAACCTTGTTAAAATATGTTGTTATACTGCACATGTAATCATGTCCACCAAGACACATTTATATCATTGCAATAAAGGCGTCAAAGCCTGCAGTAAAACGTTTGTTAGGTTCTGTTTGTTAGTTTTAGTTGACAGAACATTGCGTTGGAATGAAAACTTCCTCACACACACTCCTGAGCTACTAGTACGCTTCCTACCGCCTGCTCATGTGTAGTTGACCTAGTTTGTGAAGAGTCTGGTCAATGTAAATTAAAGATTGTTTTGGGTTTCTTATGACCCAAACTAAGCTTTTCAAATGGCAGAAAATACTAGTGGGACTTTAAAATAAATCCGTGATGCTCATAACACACATACACCTGATTGTTTTAGAGTTTTACATGGCAGTGTACATGAAGAAAAAATTGTGAGGTAGATAAATCACCCTCCACCTATCAGTTACACAGTGACAACAGAGGAAATACAATTTCCACCGAACTGCTTCAACAATTGTTCTTTTACTGCAGTCTGCCATACAGTTCTACAGTGCATGCAGAGGCATTGTCCCCACTTTCATTACAAATCTTCCCTCTGGGCTCTGGGTGGCTCTGGGCGGAGGAATGAGGGGAAATGGAGGAATGTGTGTCCCCAAGCCTGTGAAGTGCATCTTTTTTAAACACAGGGACACAGTGCTTGAACATATAGGTCATGCTGTCAGAGGATTAGATGGCGGTAAAGAGACACTCAAATGCAGCTTGTCACAGTCACACTGCCATCAGACACTTGACAAGCTATCTCCTCACTCTGATGTGCTTTTACTGAAATCAGAAATCTGTCTCTCCTATGACACCGGTGAAACACCCGCCAGTTTCTTAACAGTTTCCACGTATTCATCCCTTCTCTGAGTGAAAAGCTTTTTTACAGTCAGAAAAGCTCCTTCATTTTCTCACATACATCGACTTGAAATGTCAGATGCAAGTGCAATAAAATGGGCAACAAACCACTCAGCAGGTGGCAGCAAAGAGCTTGTGCAGTTATTCTACAGTAACCTACAGTACGTCTAAGAATAACAAAAGTATCTATACCTTCAGTCTTTCAACACAAAATTCCAATGAAGACTCAATGGATACACTGTTACAACAACGTAACGGAGATGTTCATGAAGCAGCACAATCATGGAGAGATTTGTTTTTGATGTGCTAAGTTAAATGTAGCAAATGATACACAACAATAATCATAATTCCTTGCATTTCACATACATTTACATAAGCTCACGAAGGGCTTTACATACACAGGAGGTGGTGACACAGTTCATCCAGCACTGAAGTGCAGCCCCACCTAGATAACATACAGCATTCTGCACCAGCAGCCCCATTCACAAAGCAGATCAGGAGAAGTGAGAAATTGCAATGGTTATTCACAGGGCATGAAATAAATATCTCAAACTGTATTTATCTGATACTGCGGGGCTATTGCTGTTCTGGGTTAACACTGGGGTGAAAATTGCCCTTCCCTAACACTCGCCCTCCCCTGGCAGGAAACTGAGATTTGAATCGACCCGACCCCGATATTGAACTTCTCCCGACAGAAGGCCAGGCGGAGAACTGGACTCTTCTCTGGACAGCAGAGGATTGTGGTGAGAATTGGTCTAGTCTACTGCTCGCCTCTCTCAATCAGATACAGGGGTGAGAATTGAGCTGCTCTAGTATTTAACCTTTCTCGACAGAATACTGCAGTGAGAAGGGATCTGACAGGGTGACAATTAGTTTGGTGTGAGGACTAGCCCACCATGCTGCTTTCTCCATCCTGGTATTTCCCACCTCACAGAGATTTTTATGTCTTTGGCTTTCAACTGCTTGCAATTTCTTACTACTGTAAATAAGGGCGCTTAGCGAATTGTTTATTTGGAGTCCAGTTACTGTCCTGTTTCTTGCTGCAGGCTCCCTTTCACACTAGGCCTTTCTGACCACAGCAGCTCTGCCCCTCCTGGAGCAGAAGGTGGAACAGATTGTCGTCTGTGCTCTGATGAATGCAGACTTCCAGAGCTATTACTTTGCAATTAAGAGGTGCCCAGTACTATAAAGTCTGAAGTCCTGCCTGCGGTTTGTGGAGATGTGGAGCAGGGCTCAGATTGAAATGCCATCTGTTTGGCTTCCTCACCCTCAGAAATGAGAGGGCCTCGGTCTCTGTGGTCCTTCCTTCGAGGGGCTGCTGAGCACGAACACGCTCGGCTCGCCTTTTACTGGCAACACAGGCAGGATCACTGCTGGTCTGCCCACTCTCACCCCAGACAGCGGCCTGCACGCAGACCAGACTGATCCATTAGAAAGGCAAAATTACCACATAAAACTGTTTTCCTGGCATTGCAACAGTCTCACTTTGTGATGAGCTCAAATGAACTCAGCTCAGAATTGGATAATAAAACTGTTTGCAGGAATGAATGTGTTTATGTGTGAGCAGGAGTGCATATCTGAGGACTTTCCTATGACTGTAAAAAGCACTCTGCTTCTCTTAATGTGTGTCACAAACTGTATATGCATTTCTGTGTGCAACCCCCCCATTCAAATCGGTCATTATCAGTGGTCTTTATTATCATTATTATTTCAACTTGTGGAAGATATTAGGCCTGCAAACAGGCAGTTTCAGACCCTGAAAGTCTCAGCTTGAGTACTGAGACGGTCTGTTCAATTACTTTAAATCCGGTTTTCTCTTCAGGTAGCCGTAAATCAAGAAACGAATAAACAAAAAGGGCTGGTTTCGCTTAGAAGAGAGAAAGAAGCAAGACATTTACTGAAGAAGGATGGCTACCATGCATCTTTATGTAGTAATATAATAATAATTAGTTCTTATATACATGGAGTTTGTAATGAAAGTTCGGGAGGCATGACAACAGACAAGTTCAATCAAACTCAGGCGTCAGTAATTACTGTAGCAATCAATCCCGATGTCATTTCCTCTCCTAAAAAGCCATAAATATTCTAAGTGATCCCCTTCTTTCTCTCATATATGTCTTTTGCATCCCACCTCCACCTCTGCAGCTGCCCCTTGGTCACCCTGTATGGGGGTCCTGGCCTTCTTGTCCAATAGCCAGGAGGTCAGGCCTCAGCTAAGCGGGTTAAGCCACATTTTCACTCCATAATCCTTTCATGATGCTTTGTTCGTGGGTGTTGTTATTCCTAGTGAATTATATACTGTATATACCACTTATACCGTATAGTGCTTTTATGGATACTCCACTCAAAGCTCTTTACAGGTAATTGGGACTCCCCTCCATCAGTGTGTAGCTGCCACCTGTGAGATGCAACAGAAGTCATAGTGCTCCAGTACACTCCCCACACACCAGCTCTCAGTGGGGAGGAGAGCAGAGATGGGGATTATTCGGAGGCCATGACTGGTAAAGGCCAGAAGGAAATTTGGCCAGGACAACCACGTAACACACTTACTCCTTTTGAGAAACACCCTAGAATTTTTAATAACCATGGAGATTCAGGACCTCAATTTTACGTCTCACCTGAAACACGGAGCCTTTTATATGTAAAAAAACCGATTCCAAGTACAAGCTTTTTGAAATACGCAAAGTTTCTTAAACAATCAGCACAATTCCTGCTGCAGGCTCTGCTTGGGGAAAGCTGGAAGGTTTTGGTGGAGGATTCAGATGGTGGCTTCCTGCATTTGAGAACACTTCTTCCAAAAGAAAGATAAATAGAGCTAATACTCTTCAAACTGCCATTATCCTCTATTTAGCTTTCCCCTCCCTCATCCCCCAAGATGGCTAGGAAGCTCAGTAATGTGAGCCCCACTCTTTATGATGTGTGCTGTGGGATAATCGCTGGGTTTCTAGATGTGGTTCACACCTGAAGTCATTAATTTCATTTTTAATTAACAAAACACTGTTGCGCACTTTAACATCTGCTCTTTTGTTTTTGCTGACTTTATTAAAACAGCACAAGCTGCAGGAGGAGGGAGGTTATTAGTCAAGCACGGGGCCTGCCTGATGCTAATGGACAAGGTGCACTGTTGCTTATTTAAACTTTAAACAGGCGTGCATTCAAAGGTTTTTTCTGTTGAATTCGGGGGCAATTATTATGGCACGTTAGCACTGTCAGCAACTGTTAGCTGAGCTACTGTGTCACTGCGCTGACAAAAAACTGAGCATTTCTGTAATCCATTCAAGTTTATTTGTACAGAAAACTACAACATCAAACCAGAAAAATGAACCAGAATGCTTGGACAGATCTGAGTGCAGGAGGCCACAGTGCTGGACAACTCCATAACGTTTCCAGGCCACTGCGTACATACTGTAACGTCTCTGCACTGGGGGAGAAAGCCATTGCTATAGGGTGCACAGAAACTTGTGGTTTTCAGTGCAACATACCTTTCCATTTATTTATTGCTTATTTTTTATTTAATTGATTAACGATTGTTAACGGTAACAGTAGCAATGTTGCTAATTATAAGGACACACGGAACATGGCCTCTGGGCTCATATGTGGGCTCAGTTAACCAATCCTGCATTTATATATTGTGTTGATATTCTGGGATAATTCCCGTTTGAGGATTTGTTTCCAGGAGAAGCAAATCCAGATCTCGGAAGGGATGAAAGCATCTACAAAACTGAAGCAAACCTGAAAACCCAGAACTAGAATCCAGCACCTTATGCAGTTCAGAGTTCAGAAGAAGAAGCTGGCTCTTTTACTAGCAGAACCTGCTCCTGGTGCTTAAAAAGCCTCAGGAATGAGATACATGTGCCCTGGTGAGTGTTCAGTAGACTCACAGGAACCAGGCTTGCAAGGAAACTGCAAGGAAACTATGGGTGTGTCCCTCCCTGTGTGTGATTTGTAAGAGAGGAGGGAAAAGCAGAGAATAAACCCCCTTTTTTGCTTGGAGGGGAAAAAGAAAGATTTAATGGCCATCTTTTGACATACGTAGTCATAAGAACTTTCGGGATTTTTCTGTCTTTAGGAACCCTCCGGAATTCCCAGAGAAAACTCCCACCCTGCTGCAACAAGATGAAGACCAGCTCTGGGAATAGGAAACAGCACTGCTCCACTTCCCCTATGGGCTGGCCGTTCAACTACCTGATACGCAGGGTGACACAAACAGCTGTGCCCGACAGGACTGAGCCATCAGCCTGAGTGACAGCCCAGGGCCTCCTGGGAGACCGGGCGTTTGTAGCTGTCAAACAGACCCTCCCTTCCACCCCTCTGCCAGTGAGTCTCCTCCTTCTCTGAACTTATCTAAAGGATGTTGGTATAACCAGGGTAACGCAGGCCAGTCACCACCACAGGGAGGAAGAGGTAACATCTCTGCCTGTTACCCAATAAACTGGCGCTGCTCAGAAAGTGCTAGAGAGGAGATACATCCAGTCAGGAAGAAAATTGAATGCAACACAGCAAAATATTTCTGTTTTTTTGGTATAATGTGTGATCTTATTTACAAAAAGACCACTTAATGCAGCAGAGCAGCCTTCAAAATAGTAATCACCCCCACAGGAAACAGAACAATTTTTTTTTTTTCTTGAACCACAGTTTGTGTTACTGTGAGAATTAAGCGCAGGGTTAAGTTTGTCTCACTTGACAAGCACATACCAGAACCTGCTCTTGTAGCAGGTCCTTTACATAGTGCTCTGAAAGGTAAAGTTTTTTTTATTTATTGTTGGACCATTAATCTTGTAGTTTAATTTCAGTTCTTCCCCACGCAACCTGCTAACAAAGCTGTATTTCTGATGGATGATAGCATTACTATATCATTACCTGCTGCTAAACAGCAATTCACATGCAATTAGGGTTTCTTTTTATTATTTGCCAAAATTAAGATGCAGATAAACCACTAATAACCTGCTATAGATTTTTCCCCTCCTGTGCAGATTTAGGTAATTCTCAGTAATGGGTTTTTCCACTCCACATGTAGGGTATGGATGAAAGAGAGCCTGTGAAGTCCCACGGAGTTCAATTAAAACTATGAAGAACAAATTAACAAGATTTAACACAATTTCAGAGTCCTTTCAGGCAGTACTGGGAACACATACTGTGTGGAGTTTGCATGTTTGTATGCGTCGTCTCTGGCTGATCTAGTTTCTTCCCACTTTTCCGAAGACGTGCTTGCTAGGGAAACTGGGGTCTCCAAATTGACATCTGGGCACCTTGCCAAGGACTGCCTCTGGGCTGCCCTACCCCTGACAGGGAATAAGCAGCAGGTGAATGTTTTACGATTTCCCTGGGCCCACAAAGAGGTATAAAGGCGTGTCTGTGCTTACTTTCACTCTGCTCTGTTCCAGTGCAAGAAATGTAAAACAGAAGATGAATCATGGCTGAAGGAGACTTAAAGTGACACACTCTACTCTACCATCTCCTCTCATGGTGTATTTTATTGTGTATATCTTGGGTATTTATTTTTCATTTGTTGATGGCATTCTGTAAATTGCTTTTAGAAGTAACCTTTAAAGGCTCTATATAAAAAAAGTTTATTATTATATTACACCTTCATTCCTACAGAATTGGGCTGTGCAGGACAATGGCGTTTTGCAGATGGAAAATCCACAGTACATGTGTGGGATTGCTAGAAGGCAGGTGGAAGGCCTCCATTTCTTCCAGAGATCCCCGAAGTGCCTCTAGGCACTCTAGTGCCTCCCATCATTCTCCGTTACTCCTGCTGAAATGACTCTCTGGAGTGCGGTGTGCTCCTTCCTGACTTTAACATAAAAACTAGCAGACAGGCACAGAGCCCTCAGCTGCCCTGCAGAAAGACACCTGCATCCGTCAGTGAGCGGCTCTCACTGCTACAGCTCACTATACAGATCTTAAAAAACTGGGCACTGACTCAATCCACCAATGAACTCGTCAAGACCGCTACTCGGGCACCCTGAAGTCTGCTTCTTTACTAGCCTGTGAAGTCTGATGAAAGATGAAATTCACGAGAGCAACTGGGTTAAGCCACTGGCCAAAACATTTTCAAACGGCTGTGCACTAAAATTAATGTTCCAGTAACATAAGTACCAGGCTGAAAGGTGCAGGTTAAAAAAGGGCAGATTACACTAGTCTATAGGTTTAAATTCCACCTGCTGATCTGAAAATTCAAGAAATGCATAAAAAAATCATTTGACTAATGACTAGAGACTAGAGACTCGCCAATGAAGAACAGAGGCCATAGCATCCTTTCGTGGTGGTCCTGTTGGACAGACGTGACCAATCAGGCTCCTCCAATAACAGACCCTATAAGGGCTTTCCTATTATTTTTGACTGCTTCAGTGACTGAAGCCTGGGCCTAGGCTCAGGTGGTCTCAGTGTGCGTGGCACTACAGAGTGATTGTGAAACCGTATTCAGATCACTCCTCACAAAGGGGAAAGCAGAGCAGACGAGATGTGAACCTTTGTGTCTTAGAGATAATAAAGACAACAAGCAATGAAACATGGAAGCTGGGAACTTAATGAAGTATAAATACTATTTTATTGTGTCCGTGTCCATGCAGTTGAACATTATTTATGGGCCCTCGTGTTTTTTTATGAAATGATATCAGGCAGAAACTACAGTGTATATTTATACGTATTTTATTCCAGTAATTTTAAAGCAGCCTCGTAAAATGGGAGTGACAGTCCAAATACGCTCAGTCAGCACGTAGACGGGATTTAATGGCGAGATCGTAAAAGCATTTTATACCGGCTTTACGACAACGCTTAGAAAGTTTATCAATCAAAGACACAAGAGGTTCTCTCCGTGAAGAAAAAATTCCAATGAGAGTACCTCTTCTGTGATTGCATTTGAGAGAATATGGAGTAGATTTAAGCAGACAGGCAAATCTATCTTAAAACAGAAGGCTGAGAAAGCCAGAATTTTGCTGGGCTGTGCTAAAGCTGAGAAATGAGAGAATTTTGGGATGATTTTTGTGTAATGAAGATGCATAATACTAGCAGTAGGATATACTGTACCTTAAAAGCTCAACAGATTCAAGTTTGCAATTTTGTCAAGATACAGTTGAATATACAAATCCAAGATGATAAAATATGCCTGAAACACTGTACAGCCTACTTTTTGAGCTGAAAAATCAAGATTCAGCGGGCAATTTCTAAAAAGTTTTTGAAAACTGCAAGTCAAAAACAAACTGATTTCAAATGTTTAAAAACTGAAATTTTTATCGTCCCAGCTAAACCAAGAGGCAGGGCAAGGAACGGTTCGTGGTTTTTAATTGGCTGATGTCATTGGGCACAAGTGTTTGACACATCCCAGGAAAAATCTGCTTTCATGCAATGCCAGAGCTGCAGATTCCAGGTGACTAGAGATATAATGGCTCTCCCCACCCCACTGCAGTGCTTTGACTACTAATGTGTGAAACGTTCAGAACAAGCACAGTCACCCTTAGTCTGCTTGCACTCCAAGTCATAGTCCTGTCGACAGTACAGTACCAGCAGGGCCTATTAAAATATTTTTTATCCCACTAAACCCGCCACAATTTTTTTTTTGAAATGTTAATAAGCTGTCAGTTTTTCTTCCGAGATTAAATGCACCAGTAATTAAGATCACCTAATTACTGTCTAATTATCAGCCGTGCCCTGAGAGTCATGTCTATGATATTCATGTCCATTTCCTCTAATTAAAAACACTGCCTTCATCCAATGTCTTTGAGGTCTGAATTCATTTCCGAACAGCTTTACTCCTTGCTGGCATGATGGATCAGCGCAGCCCCAATTTAAATCTGACTCCGTATCTCGCATTCGTATTCCTAGTTTGTAACGTGCTTGCAACAATTTCGAAACAGGAAACATCATGGGCATGGTTCCTTGATGTAGCACAACTGGACCAGATCAGTTGTTTATGGCGGAGATTCCCAGCATTGGTTATGGGCATCCCCACAGCTACTGGTAATTATTCCAGATGAGCGGTCAAGTAAATAATTGTCTTCCTAATTGACCTTGAGGTGACTTTAATCTGCAGCATCTGAACATGCTGGACGATACCTTTGACCTACCGCATTATAACTAAAGTCACTCAACGTGTCCAGAGAAGGTTCCAGTCAAGCAGCTCGCTGCTTCTGTTAAGGATTCAATCAAGTAGCTCAGCTGGACAGAACACCAGGAGATGTGGGGTCACCAGAACCAGAGTTTTGATCCTCTAGATTCTGACAAGAAATCTTGTATCTTGTATGTATTGTCTTGTATAGTGTAATGGAGTGTGAGAGAAAAATAAAAATGCCGGAGTGAACATACATAGATACACATATATAAAACATACACACATAGGTGCTGGCTCTCACACAGTGGAATTTGAGTGGCACATAACTATTTGGAAGAAGAAATAAATACACGACTCCAGAGGATACAAGGCAAGCAACCTGTCTTGTCCGTGCTGTTCAAGATTCTTTGGGAAGGGGGGGAGGTTTTTTTCTTTCTCCTGGATGTCATAAATGCCTCAGCCCCTGATATTTCACAGCGTCACCGGCATCCCTCTGTGGGCGTGTCCGAGTCTAACACTCGGAATCTCAACGGGCAATCTCGGTGCCCTCTGGTACCGGTATCTACACTGGAACCAGCTCAGAGTGAGTTCAATCACAGCACAGATTTCCTTGTGTGGCTGCAGTGCCCATGTGTGGCCAGAGACAGTCTGCTGGTGGGTGTCGACCTGTCACTAAAGGCACCTCATGCTCTGGGTACCTGGGATTGCTTTGATGTTCTTCCCCCTGCATTCTGGCTAGTACCGCCCTATTAAAGCACAGACCACTTTGCTTGAATTGTGCGGTACTCAGGTTTCCGAACAGCTTCTACCCTGCTACAGTACGCATCCTTAACAGCTAACTGCATTGCCTCAGACTCAATGCATGTCTGCACTACACACGTTTTGCATGGATAAACGTTTTTTTTTTTCTTTCACTACACTGTACATATGTATTGTCCTGGTGGTTATTATCTATTATGTTGCCATGTACTGCCTACATTGTATAGAGCTGTCTGTTGTATTGTATTGTCTGCTGTACCGTGTATGTCAGAGAGATCACTGTGAATAAGAATTCCAATGTACCTGCACACACGGCAACAAACTCCTCTACTACTTACTTCCTTTGTTTTTCTTTTGTAGTCTTTTAGATTACTGGGAGTAGTACCAGTAATACTATTCCTTTAAAAAATGTGCTTTTAATGCACCTACAAACACAGCTGCATCTCAGGATGGACTTCTCCACAGTTTGTTTCCCTGGCTTTTGGGCCACTCTGCCTGCTGTGTTGGAGGTCTGTAAGGCAGCAGGATGCGCCGTTCTGTTCCCCTGCCGTGCCCCAGCAATACCCCACCTCCTGTACTGTTCCTCCCAGGAGAGCCCCCACACCAAAGCTCATTTTCACCTGGTTTGTATTCACAGTCTCCATGCTCCCAGCCCGAGCAGCTGGATTATTCACACTTAACCTTTAGCGATACTCGGCTTTCGGCGGTTTCCTCCTGTCTGTGTCAATTGCAGAGAGGTTTCAATTTTTAATTGGCGAAACTCCGAGAAAGGGGGCCCATTAGATTGTGCGCCTCCGACATGGTCTTGTATATTTCGCTTTGAATAACAGGGCTTTTGGACCCCGGGAGAACGACAAGGAAAAACCAGCAAAGAAATGAAAGGGTGGAAATCCAGCATGAGCGAGTCAACCTGGTCGCACCTCCATAATTTTCTAATTAGTGCCATGTGACAGGCAGCCATCAGAGCTCGGGACCTTCCCTGCCTGGGCCCTGATTATCTGTGTCATTGATTTTGACCTCAGTAGTTTGTCTCCGCTGGGGCAATCGGCCTAATAATTAACTCCACACATCAGCTTGGTGTGCCAGCCAAGAACCGAAACGACAGCCTTCCATCAGAGCCTTACTCTGCAATTCAGGGGCTTCGTCCCTCTAATCACCCTGCAACTCACAGCTGGCAACCCACTGCAGCTCAGCAGGTGGGAGCCTGGTCAGTACCTGGATGGGAGACCTCCTGGGAAACACTAAGGTTGCTGCTGGAAGAGGCATTAGTGGGCCAGCAGGGGGCGCTCACCCTGTGGTCCATGTGGGTCCTAATGCCCCAGAATAGTGACGGGGACACTATACAGTAAAAAGGCACTGTCCTTCGGATGAGATGTAAAACCGAGGTCTTGACTCTCTGTGGTCATTAAAAATCCCAGGGTGTTTTTCGAAAAGAGTAGGGGTGTAACCCAGGCGTCCTGACCAAATTTCCCATTAGCCCTTACCAATCATGGCCTCCTAATAATCACCATATATTAATTTACTTCATTACTTTGCTCTCCTCCCCACTGATAGCTGATGTGTGGGGAGCGTTCTGGCGCACTATGGCTGCTGTCGCATCATCCAGGTGGGGCTGCACATTGGTGGTGGTGGAGGGGATCCCCATTACCTGTAAAAGCGCTTTGAGTTGAGTATTACAAAAAGCGCTATATAAGTGTAAACAATTATTAATTATTATTATTATTAAGCAACAGAGCCCGGCCGATCAGCTACGAACGGGGAGTGGTCGACCCTCTCCGTCCGGGACGGGAGGAGAGGAAGGGATGATGAAGATGAGGGGCCTGTGGAGACAGAACACCTGGCCACACCAGGACAAAGTCTGCTCAGTCTTTGTCTGAGCTGCTGCAGATGGAGGAAAAAAAACCGCCAGGAAAACTCCACGCCTCTCCCTTTCCTGGTGGCTGCACTGCGTTTTCTTTAACAAACAGAAGCGCACTGCATCTCCTGAACAGCACATGAACACTACAGCTACAATTAACCTTACTTCAGAGTTTATGAACAACTCTTAAATATTGGTTCAGGCTAGGAATGCTCCAATCAATAAGTTAATCAATCAGTACATCAGTTAAATTCAATATAACAATGTCAGGTCACAACAGGAGCTGGTACGAATTAGAGCAGGCCATTAAACCCATTTAGCCTGTTACGATGTCACTAGGTGACTGATGCAAAGATTTCATTAAGATACTAATACCAACTGGTCTTAATACGTGTACAGTAATATACTAACAGCAAAACTGAATTACAACTAAATCTCTTAAAAGAACAGTTTTCTAGATTGTTAGTTTGAAGCAAATTGCTCAGCTGGGTTTGCAGAAATAAGAGCATCTAGGGTCGTGCACTTGCAGCAGATCGGATCTTGGCAACATGACTCCACAGCTGCTCATCGGACACGGAGCAGCGGAGATGGGATCAGCGCGGGAGGGTGGGAGGGGTCTTTCACAGGGGCGCCATCCCCGAGCACCTTGATCAGGAGGGGGACTGCCCAAACATCAGATGGTAATTGAGTTTAATGGGATGTAACCTTAGAGTAAGGAGTGTGTTGGATGGGGTGAACAATCAAGCACAGCTGAGCCTCTTCCAAGCAACCACTTGGCTCAAAGTGAGTGCAGGGGTCTGTCAAATCCGTCAAAACACAGGACCTGCACTCCATGAAAACAAGGACTGTATGTGCATGGAGTCAGTCCCCACTCCCCAGGTTGTTAAAAATCTTCCAGCACTCGTTCAGCTGAGTTGTACATATTAAGGTCCTCATACATACGGCATGAGCTGATATTCTCTCTTGCTGGACCCCGATGGCCTAACTTGCTCCGCAACTGGAATCTCCTTGAATATTAATATACGTCGTGTCACCGTTCGGGCAAAGCTTCGGAAAGCATGCCTTTTTTTCCCCCCCTTTCTTTTCCTGGCAAAAGAAACATTGTTTCGCTCTATTTTCGTCTGTCTGACACAGGGAAAATCGAATCCGGCTTGACATTAGGCATTCCGGCTGCACAAGCCGGCGTGGTGCGCCGCTCGGAGAATATTATATTTTACTGCTGTGGAGGGGGCCACAGTGTGAAGTAATTGGAAGTTTTGTAAAGAAACAGAAAGTCATTATCTGTCTTGTAAAGCCGGGGTCTTGGCAGATGATTGCAATGCAGTTAATAGAGGGATGAAAGGCCCATACATTAACCCATGAAACCCAAGCATATCGCCTATCACGCACAACTGATTACCTCCTACGCAGTAAGCTACGGAGAGAGAAATTGCTTTCTTATTCAATAGGCACATTAGTGGTGTGTAAGATTGTATTACTCCGCTACAAGCCTGTCATAGTTCATTAGTTAACAGAAACAAAAGAATCTGGCTTTGCGCTGAGTCATTTTTTTTTTCCCATTACCCCTCGGAAAATCTCCTCGTAATGGGAAATAACAGGCCCGACATCCGCGCATTTTGCTGCTGTTTTCATTTGCCTTACTGTAAAAGTTGATTAGCCGAAACAAAAGTTCCAATAATCGGGTCTAAATAATTTGATAATCAGCTGCAGCCTTGTAGAGCAACATGCTTTTTGGCTTGATAAAGAGGCTGAGTGAAAAAGACTGAGGAGAGGGCTGTTCTCTTAGAAACAAATATCCGCTGCACCTCTAGAGTGCACACTTAATGGTCAAGGTCTGGTCCATAGTAAGGGTTGTCTGTGGATACTACAGGAGGCATGGATATTTCTGACGCATCCACAGATCTCTACATGGAACACGGCCCTAAATATAACCCTAATCCCACTGCTGACACCCTAAATCTAATCCCAGATTGGAAGCTGCTGAACTGCATGGACAGAAAGTGCAATGATTTGGAATCTCTTGGAAGGAATCGAGTGGGGAAAACAGTGTCTGGCTGGCAGACCCGGGAAGAGGATGAGGAGGGACATCCTTACCTTGGTATCGCAGGAGGAAGGATCCCGGCCGAGGCTGCTGCTCACTCTGGAAGCGGATGGCTATTTGGTTGCTCCAGCTGCGGACCACCAACCCCTTCGTCAGGATGGACTCGTTGGCCAGGACAGAGGGCTCCCGCCCTCCCAGGTCCTCCAGCGTCACGGTCTCCCCCTCGGACAGGCTGACGTTCAGCACCTGCCAACAGCGAGATCACGTCACCCAGAGGGTGGGGGTGTGGGGGTGACGCAGTGCCAGGCAGCTACAAGTGCCTGGTCTACATTCTATCCGTGGGAGCCTCTGTGTGGAGTTTGCATGTTCTTCCCAGTGCTAGTGTGGGCTCTCCGATTTCTTCTCAGCACATAAAGAGTTGCAGACAAGCTTTGCGACAACAGATGGCTTACAGCTGAAACATCAACACTCCGTACCTTCTGACCTGCCACCAATGTTAAAAAAATTCTATGGTGTCCCTGTCAAATAAATAATAATTTGTAGCTCCCAGGCACGATATGCAATGGCAGCTCCCTGTAACAGAAACAATCCCTCTGCAATGATGAATATACACCCACGCTCACTGCACTGTAGATGTTAGCAATGCTACAATACTCAACAATACCAGCACACCTATGAAACTGTGTGGCTTCGTCATCAAGGGAATTACTATGTTCAATGAAGCACACACTTTGATGCACCAGATTACATAACTTGGCTACTATTCCAGTCGCACAAAACTGTTTGCCTATTATTTTTAGTAAATGCTTCAGACTGGAGTAATTAGGGTTAGCAATTATAAACATCTTCTGAAGTGCATCCATTTCATAATTGCACAGGTAGTCACAAGGGACTTAAATGCGCAAAGGGAGATCAGGACTAAAAAGAAAATAAAAAGCACAAAATCACTGAAATTCTCATTCTTGATTCCAACGTGAAGGTGTATTTCCATTTGCAGGATGTCGAAAAGAGCAAAGTGTGTTTTAAAAAGTGACAAGTTGTTGCATCTGGTGCTTCCAGTGCTGTGGTTCATGTTCTGCTAAATCAAAATACAATTCTTCTCCCCCTAAATCTAAGATAGCAAAACTAACTCTTTCAGAGTAACAGCAAAAATAATGAAGGAGACAAGAGGACAAAGCAGAACACCGCTTGCACAATATGACCTGAAAGTTCACCTACGACGATGGCTATACTGCTCTAGTGGGGTTTCCTGGGACTCTTTCTGAGCACAAAGGATGGAGGGAGAAAAAAATCAAACATATCCCAAGCAGTGATCCATGCTGTGACCTTCCCAGTGCCGGTCTGCTCTATCCCAGCTGCAGCTGTGTGTTCACTGGGGTGTTTTACAAGGCTGTAAAAGGTTATTCAAAACCACAGCCAAGCTGGGGGGTCAGTCCCATCCAGGGGGACATTTTCGAATGGCCAACGAAAAAGCACCATGCCCGACATCAACACAACCCCAAAATATGCAACAAAGGAAAACATGCTTGGCCTTTGCTGTCATTTCTGCATCAATTCACCTGCCAGATGCACAAAGCAGCTTGACGTTGTTGAACAAATCAGAAATGTACCTGCAGTCAGGCCCAATTCTGTATGCCTGTCACCCCCAGCCGAACGCTGGATGCCAATTCAGCAAAACACATGTGACAAGCTGTTAAATTTGCATCGCAGTAATTCATGTTGTCGCGCTTCGCTTCATGTGTGATATTAATTCAGATGACAGCCCCCATCATACCGGGCTCATTTTACATCCCAGACAGTTTGCTCAATGTTTGCCTTAAGAAATGAGCCACTTGAGATATGCTCCCTTCTGTTAGATTTCCATTAATAAACTAGCAGCTGGAAGAAAAAAATCTTTTTTTGTCCATTTTTATAAAGGAATGTAATTTGGGAAGTATACGTGGTCTGCCTTTTTAGTACACTGCCTCTTTGTTCTAGGAGAAAGCTGCAGGTGGCGGAGTGCCCTCCTTCATGGCCGACTCGTTTTCTTCCTCTGCCAGGAGTCACAGACATGCCCTCCCTGTCTGCCCTCTACCCGTCTCCCTTCCCTGCCACCCTCACCGCCCCTCCTCTCCACAGCTGCTGCACGGGTCCCCAACAGTTCTATGGCATCTGCAGCTGGTGATGTGGGCCCCCCTAATTGGAGTTCTGGTACTTGTGGAAATTTGCAAGCAAAATATATATTTCAGCAATAATTAAAAGCAAAGCAGGTTTGAGAGTTCCTAGGAGTAAACTAATTCCAATGGCATCTGGTGCAGATTCATTTGATATGTTTATTCAGCTTCTCCCATGTTTGGATGAGTAGATGACACGGCAAACAACTGCTTGAAAATGGTGGATTGTTTCAGGTTGGGAAAACAAAGACGGCCAGGTCCGTCACCCTTCCATCCATCCCATTCCTGACCACTTCCTCCAAGTCGGGGTCGCGGGGGGGAGCCGGATCCTATCCCGGCAGGCAACGGGCACAAGACAGGGTACACCCTGGACGGGACGCCAGTCCATTGCAGGGCAGACACATGGACACAAACACATACTCACAACTGGGCCAATTTTCCCAGAACCCATTTGACCTACCCTTCTGTTTGTGGACTGCGGGAGGAAACCGGATCACCCGGAGGAAACCCACACAAGCATGGGGATAACATGCAAACTCCACGCAGACAGTACCACGGGATCTGAACGCAGGGCCTCAGTGCTGCAAGGCAGCAATGCTCATCACGGGGCCACCCTGCCCCTCTTATTTTACATTTATTTTTTGAACAGTGCCATAGACCGATAAGGGCAAGAGAGAGCGTGGGCATGCTACCAGCCATCTTCACCGCATTCAGAGTGGCTCATCGTGGTGCCCAGTAGTAAGGAGTGTTTGTGCCACATGGGTACAGTGCCATCCAGAACTCCAGCTGCTGCACTGCTGTCTGTGGATAATACCCCAGTCCAATGTGGCACCTCTCCAGCTCCCAGCACAATAATTTAATACAGAGGTCAACCAGCTGGCAGGAGCATGTCTGTCCCCTAGAACTGCTGTCTTCTCTTTTGAAAACCGTTTCAGACATGCGCTCACTCAAGACTAGATAACACTGAATAGCCACCCCATAATCACTTTGGTGCAAGGCTGCTGCTGTCATTTACTAAGAGGCTCTTCTTGTTCCCTTGTTGCATGTGTTCCCTGCTGGGCCAACTCATGAAGAAGGCCCCCTACAAGGCTTCGATA
The DNA here is from genome assembly GCF_059453375.1 of Lepisosteus platostomus. Lineage (NCBI taxonomy): Eukaryota > Metazoa > Chordata > Actinopteri > Semionotiformes > Lepisosteidae > Lepisosteus > Lepisosteus platostomus. Next base: position 10,962,257 of record NC_142632.1, read on the forward strand.
CGTTTCGGAAAAAAATGTGAAAGCAATGGTCTAAAATACCAACGCTTTCACACCACACACAGTTGTAAATAAATGCAGAGAGACAACATGTAGAAGTAATTAGAATGATAAACAAATGCATACTCCACAGGCCTGTCTTTGCCGTGATACATATCTGCTGGACTGCTGCATGGTTTATAGAAATTGATTACTTCCCATCCTTGTCATTGCTTGGAACGAGATCCTTGATTGGACCAATTCCTTTTGTGTAATGAAACTGTCTCCAGTCTGGCAGCCATAAATTAAAATGGCTCGGAGGATGACCCAGACAAATGCCCTTTATTCGACAATTTATTATATAAGCCCGAGTGATGCGACAGCATGCCACATGTCAGAGATGAAGACAATGACAGCACCCTGAGAGTGAACAGCTCTATTTCCTGACTGCAGAAACAGAGCGAGATGCTTGGTTACTTGTTTGAAAATGCCCACGTCTTTTACCCCGGTAGTATGATAAACGCCTCGTTTCCGTCTCTACAATGAGAACATTCTGCCTGCTCAGCATAAAATAATGACACTTTTGATGGAAACTGTAATCAAAAGTGTCTTATCCACTTATCCACCTTGAGGGCTTTGTGTCAAAGTGGGTTTTAAAAAGATACCAGCATGCTGGATCATGTGTGTGGCTGCATGACGATATAGTGTTGTGTCAGTATTGACATAGCAGGTGTATAATGCCATTAAATAACAGCATCTTCTAAACATTTCATTCAAAAAAAGACGAAAGGACACCATTACATCTTACCTCAGATCTGAAATGATATATGGTATACATAGGTGACTGCTTGAAAAGAAACTTTTGCGGACATTAATGTTTCAGCTTGTATTCATCATTTTGGTCACAGAACGCACAATTTAATTCCTGGAGTCGCACAGAGCAGTTCACAAGTCTCGTGTGCAATATGAAAAAGCTTCGATTTGAAAAACCTTGAGACAAAAATTGAAAATCGCTGCTTGCTGAATACTAACTCACTTAAAACCTAAAAACAATAAATATGTAATTACGGAAGGCAAGCATCTAGGAGAATGTGAGGGTCAACCAGGAGGTTAAAAGTAATGAATCACATCTTTCTCTCTGTCCTTTCCCCCATACAGGCATGTTTAATGTTGAACACACGGCTGGAAGGTCCTGCATTCCTGCTCTGTTAGTGAAACACAGCTTGTTGAGAGCTAGCAGAAGCCTAGTACAAGCCTTATTGATGAAACTTGAAAGATATGTAATAAGAACCTAACCAGCCTTCACATTGGTGCTCATCATTTGTTAAGTGCTAGTTTGCCATTCATACATAATGTAACACGCTGCAGAACTGTATGACAGTTTGCTTAATGTTTGAATAAGAGTACACAACATTAGCATGTTGAATATGAAGCTCAGTGGTAAGAATTAATATGCAAGAACAATCTTTCTGTTACACCCAGAAATAAATGTATGCAGCACGTTTTGCAATAACATCCTTTGCATTACGAGCAAGGCATGTATTCCTTCATTATTTTGGAACAGTGAAACATCACAAGAAGTCAAATTGCATTTGATGGGTAATCCCTTGTGGTTATAAGGCAAATTAAATGGTTGTTTTTAAGCATAATTGCTTCCGACAGGACACTTGGAATTGGTTTCACTAACACGATATTGACAACACAAACGGTGTATTGGTAATCAGACATGATGCTAAGGACACCTGATGTGTCTGAGTTTGATTTAGCAGCTCAGATAAGCTGCCCATTGGATTAATATTGCAATAGATGATGACTGGCATACAGCTGTTTCTTCATGTGTTGACAGGGTCTGTAATTGCTTTTTTAGACATCAGAGCCCGTCAGTTCCACTTATAAAACTGCACAATGAATATTCATACTTGAAAACGATTGCACCTTTACTCTCCTAGTGACGCTTGTGAATAAGGAAGTCGCCATCACCGGACTTTATTTCGTGATGTTGTGAACTTTTGGTTGACCAGCACAGTACAGATGGCAAGAGGTTCACCGAACTGAATTACAGAGGAGTGCACACTGCAGCCACTCAAAGACGCTATAGAGGGAAGTCATTTTCATACTTCATTACATCCCACATTCAAGAATTTCAGCCTCCAATTCCAGCTACTTTTCACGTGTGTGTGTGTGTGAGGTTTGGGCCCTCTTTAACAGACTGTCCCCAGAGAGCAGACTCGCATTTCCACAGCAATGTTTCTCTGTTTCTCACAGGCAGCCCACAGCAGATGCAGGCAGCGGTTTGCCATTTACTTCCTCAGTTCAGCAGCGCTACCTGTCCTCCGAGACGCTGAGTGCGGACATAAGGCTCCTTTGGGACCGACTGGCACAGAGCTGCTGTCTGCATGGTACAGCTCAGATCCCGCAGGGGGACTCGTTATCTCTCCTACACCTGCAACCCTGCTGTTACAGCCATAAGCACCTGTCCTGATTAAATTATGAATCATCAGGTGGATGCCAACAACAAAAAAAAAACTAGACTTAAAAACTACCAGAATAGTAGGAGCAAAAGCGACTCTGTTGTTATGATAAAGCGCACATCTGGACTTATTGGGAAGAATGATTCCAAACATTTCTGTTAAGTAGCTGGTTTGGCCCGACACGTCAACAAAATGTATTTTAGCCGAGATTAACTACATTAATGACACAGCGTGTGACATAATACGTATTGCACATTACATATCAGATGCTATGACAGTAAGAAGTGCTGCAGTTAATTTGATGGCATATTTGCAATGATAAAAATTAAAAAAAAAAAACAGTGTAGTTTTATTATTACACAAATGAATTGCACAGTACCATTGGCCATTTGCCAGCAAGCCCAAATCCAGGTGACAGTAGTTCAATTTAATAAAAACAGAGGAAAATCAGTCTGGGATTATTTACAAGGAACAATACATATCATTGCCCAGACCGCCAGCTGTTTCCTATATTGCTGTACCAGTGTCACAAGAAAGAAAATTGAGATTTTGTTTAAGCACAGCATGTGACATCAGCATGTGGAAAAAAAAAGAATAAATCAGATTTCCATCCAAACAGCAACTTTTCATCTTGCACAATGTCATTAGAACTGCAACGTGATCGAGTGAAATTGAAGGACTAAAAGGTTTGGCGGTGCTTTCAGAAAAATATTCCTAGGGAAAAAAAAAACAGATATGAGCAGCTATGAAGGTCTCTCTGGTATTCTTTTTCTTTCTTCTTTTCATATACGAGAAAGGACGTATCAACTTTGAAATAAATTGAGGTCGATTTGTGGTTAAACTCACAATGCATCATAGTAGTACACAACATGAGTCGTCTAACTAAAAAATAAATTGTAACACAACAGCAAGGCGCTTGAACCCTGCCTTAAAATGTTTGGGACAGATTGTAAAGTTCAAACAACATACAGGAGGAGGCAGAAATAGCTTCAACATGCATAATATCATATTAGAAATATTTCTATACTCAATTTTACTGAGGATGCAAAGACTTGTAGACACCAATTTTATTTATCGCACTGGTTTGTGTAAAAATAGAAGTCCGCCAGAATCTGGATGTAGGAAGATGAGAACTGTGTTCACCCTTAAATAGCGACTTAATAATACTGGAGATCTTGTAACGGTGAATAACACTGAGCACCGCATAACCTTGGGAGTCATTTTTTGGTTCTGAAATTTATTAAGAGATTAAGCACATTCCTTTGCGCTACTTATTTCTTAACCCCCTCCTAAAAAAATCGCGTCAATGCGTCAGTAGACACTAGCGATGTTGAAAATGACAAGGACAACTTGTTCGGAAAATGCTAAAGCGCTCCCCTGGGGCTAAGACAGTGCGAGAGAGAGAGAGAGACATTTTACTCATTTCCTAAATCCACAGCTTTCATGCGTTTTGAGCCGCTCGGCAGAAAAAGCCACATAGGAAAAAAAAGGCTCTTCGTCTGTTCAAGCTTCGCCTTCAAACAGGCACCAAATTCGAGCCCTCCCTCCTAATCTCTCATTTCCTGCTGGTCTAAATCAGTCTTCTGCGACTCACTAACTGGTGGTGCCCAATTTAAATCAGAGAACAGCTCCAGATTTTCCTATAAAAATATGCACTACGAAATCACACCTACAAGTCACATATCCAACAGTAGTGAAAACAAAGGGTGAAATAAACAGGCTTGTGTCCCTAAATGGAGCTTTAAAATGAAAGTTCACCGGGGGGGGGGGGGGGAATCTCACCCATGTCTCACCCACATACCTGAGCAGAAGCCTCAGGTTTCCAGCACACCTGTCCGCACATTGTCACTTTCAACCTGGGCACGCAGCCCAAAAAACACTGCCAATCGCATATCTTCATCCTTACAGCTTGCCCGGCGTTTCCTCAGCCCAGGGGCCTAATCCAAGAAATTGCAATCTGATTCAATTGCTTCTTTCATTTGGTCTGGGTGGGGGGTGGGGTGGTGTCTAAACTACTGAAGCTTTGGATAGAGACGGTGTGGAAACACACATTGACAATACCGCTTCTGCTGGTGAACTCTGTTCGGTCTTTCTGCTGTGATCTTCTGCCATTTAAAAGAATCGCAGCTTGACCACACAGCTTTTACGGAACTCTGATTTCACTGTCATCAGCTCCAAAATAAATGGAAATTTTGGCATAGATGATAAATGATCATCATCACCACCATCCAAACTTCCTTCCTTGAGCATTACAGATGAGCAAAGAGGATCAAAAGTAAAAATGCCATTGCTGGATTACGGTCTTCTGTTTCAGGCTGCTAGGAAGTCAACTGAAAAGGAACGTGCCACACTGACAGGCTGAGGAAACTGAGCCTGCTTAGTCTTGAAAACAGCAACAATTAAGACGGGACCCAATACAAATATTCAAAATCCTCCGAGTCATTAACGAACTCAACTCAACGAAATTAACGAAGACCAACCTGGTTCAGAATGAACACTGAAACGCGTGAACCAGGAGCAGGCAAGTAGAAACTACAGGGAAGAGCATTTAAAACTGAGAGCAGCATGCACTTCTTTACTTAAAGGGCTGTTTGGAACAAGCTACCAGCAGTGTTGCTGAAGCCAATACCCTGGCTTCTTTCAAGAAACAGCTAGAGGGGATGTCTGAATCAATTGAGTACTAGCTACCAAATGAGCAAGGCCATGTTTGTAACTTCTTGTATTCTTAAGAATAAAGAATAGGCCAGCGGTTCTCAAAACCATGGCTAGCATCAACTGGAGCTGAACCTCCCCACTGTGAGCAACCTGCCTGTCCCGATTCATTACTACGAAGTGGGCACTTTACCCACAGAGGCGAATAAAGATCCCAGTGTTCATTAGTCTGCGCAGACATCATGAGCGCCGTCAACAAGATGACGGACGACAGGCAGATAAAACAACAAATCGGAACAACCTGCAATTTCTTAGAGCGCATTCCGCTGACAAGGATCACAAAGCACCGAGCAGTTCAGCTGTTTCAAGAAGTCAAACTATTACAAGTTGCAAGTGACATGCAATGCCCTGCCATCCTCCGCATGAGTGGGCATTGCCAGGCTGGGGTTAGCCAGGAGGGGCAGCCTTCAGCCTGCAGACTGTCCATGCAAGCAGACAGCACCAAGAGCCCTGCCCTCGCTGGCACACGTCGGGCAAAGATCAGCTGCATTCCTCATTGCTCCCTGCCCTCAGCCCATGTCTCTGCCATGGAGCGATGTGCCATGGTGTGCAACTGACTGTGGTATCTGAAGGCACAGCGAAGGGGCTGAGTTGCTACAGCCGTCACTGGTCACTTATAAGAAATGTCATACAGACCAGTAGTACCAATTTGCTTTAAATAAAAATATTTAAGAGCTATAGTCATTATTTAGTGGTATGCAAAACATGATCATATTAATAACCACGAGGAGTCAGGACCTCAGTTTTACATTTACCTGTTTTTTTACAGTATAGTTTCCCCATCACTGGGGCATTAGGACCCACAGACACCGCAGGGTGAGTGCCCCCTACTGGCCCCACTTACACCTCTTCCAGCAGCAACCTTAGTTTTCCCCAGGTTAGAAAAGGAGGACCCTATACAGTGAAGAGCACCTCCTCGTGGTGTTCAGCACAGGTGAGCTCATCCACACCACATGCTCGTCACACAATGGCGCCTGGCCTTAGTTTTTCCCCAGGAGGTCTCCCATCCAGGTACTGACCAGGCTCATACCTGCTGAGCTTCAGTGGGTTCTCAAAAGAATAAGGGTGTTACCCCCTGTGTCCTGGCCAAAATTACCACTGGCCTTTACTAATCATGGCCTCCTAAAAATCCCCATCTATGAATTGACTTCATTTCTTTGGTCTCCCCACCACTAAGAGCTGGTGTGTGGGAGTGTACTGGTGCACTATAGCTGCCATCACATCACCCAGTTCCCATCATGCCGTCCCCATTAACAGTAAAACATGTCAAGTGTCTAGAAAAAAGCTAGATATGTGTTGGGATTATTATTTATAATATTAATGGTATGCCTGATGGTGAGATATTGCGTCCGTAGTTGTCTTTTCCACCCAAGATGCAGATTTTAAAATCCCAACAGTGAAAAATCACCTTATATAAATCTTTGTTCTGAGCTGAAAAGCTCCGGCACCAGCTCTCTCCTCCCACCTACTCCTCTCGTTTTATTGTCTAATAGTGTAAAATCCCCCGAGCTTCACGCGACACTCCTCGCACGTCCCCTCCTGAGCCAGACAGCTCTCCGCCCCGTTCCTGCAGCCTCTGTGACCCTAACTCTGCTCCTTTCCTTTTTCTTGGTCGGGGAAAAAAAAAAATCGCTAATTAACCAGTCCAGTTCTTGCAGAACAAGGGGCCCAGTGGGAAATAGCAAGAGCGTAAGAAAGCGTTGTGACTGCTAATTAAAGGGTGTAATTAAGGAGGAACGGACTAAATGATGTAGCACCACCAGCATCTGTTCCATCAGCAGTTCTGGGACATGGCGAAACTCGGCCTGTAGCCTAAACGCACAGGTCGACAGAGGTAAATGCCAAGCTGCTAAATATAGGATTCTCGACACTGGGCCTATGCCTTCTCTTCCCAGCAGAAAAAAAGCTCGCCAATAATATCACCCCGATCCACAGCCTGCCTCCCATGAGTCACGCTGAAAAGAAGGTTGTGCTTAAGTCTTAGACCGGATCAAGAAACCCCAGGACACAGTTTAGCATAATTGTTGCTGCTTATCTGTATGCAGCAGCATAGAATAAAACAATACTCTAATCATTTTTTTTCCAGTTCCAAAGTGATTAGTGAGCCCAAGAAATGAATCTGATAAAAAAAAATTCTCACGATTTTGACTTTATTCCAGTTCTAGATCGGCAATCACGAATATATCCAGGGGACGCTGGGATCATGCAGTTCCCTCTCTTTAGCCATCGATTCCAGAAGACCATTAAAGTCCCTCACAATCCGCATCTACAGCGCCGGTTTGCCATGCAGGTCGTGATTAAACTGCCTTCTGTCAGTCAAATGCAATGCTTGTTTAGCAGTGGACTGAATTATGCCTCTTTAATCTTTGAGCAAGATAAAACGATTTTCAGATTTTCACACCTTTTACACAGCAGAAACCTCCTTCAAGTGGGGCCGGGCAGCGCTGCCCTACCGGTCCACAAGCAGACATTTCCATTTCACACACTGGCATAAGTAAGGGGCCGGATTTTGTATCAGACTAAAGCTCAGCCTTATCTCAACACTCATCACACAAAGCTGCTGGCGCTACACAGAGTACAGCGGGCGATATGACTCACTACAGTTTGCTCTTCTTAGCCATAGTGAAAACAGCACAGCCCTGAATTGTACGAGCTTTACAGCAGGCGAGGAGATACTGAACTGACTGACAGGAGTGGGGCTCTCTGTTTAGCTGCAGTTTCAAAGAGGGAGAGCACAGGTATCAAGGGTGTTATAATACCGCACCACTTCTGCTTAAGTTCTCCTCCGTTATCATGCATTAAGGCAGTATTAGTTGTAATTGTTAAAATACCCCCGATTTACCTACATCCTTGCCGGCCTTTCAGAATCTTTTTAAATACATGCAATTTAATTACAAAGGTTTCTAAGCTTTTGGCGAAACGCATCTGGATTGCATTTCCAGATGCAGACACGAGTTTTTGTAAGTTTTCATTTCTGGTTTTTTGTTTGTCCGGAAAATCAGCTCCGCGTTTGAATCCAAAAGGTGCAGAACTGCGGGGTTAATGGTTTTCTGCAAAGCGAGGAGCATTCCCATTATCGAGTGCTTATAACACCTCCTCCGATCAGAGCACATTCATCACATGCCTCGTGCATCCCAATGTTTATCACATGCTAAACACGCTCCCGTGTCACCCACCCTATCTGTTTCCAATTAGCCTCCCCCTGCTCTCCCAGCTCCGCTCCTGGAGGAGCCCGCGCGGTGCCTGCAGCACAGAGGCGGCCTTCCCGGCGGACTGTGCATTCAGCCTCTTTTCCATGGCCGCGGTTATCTCGTCCGAACATTCACCTCGCCAATTCTCTTTTCATTATCGCCGCAATCCCCGCACGCCGCACAGAAAATTGGTTTTACGCGATGCGCTCGAAGAAAAAAAAAAAAGGCAAAATGTGAGGAGTGGGGAGAGGAGGAGGGGGGGTATGTCAAAACAAGAGGGGTTATGTAAAAAAAAAAATGCAAATGCCCTGCATTGTATAAATAATAGCATGGTCCATTGTGAAGCTCTTAGAGGCTTGGACGCCCTCCGTGGTTAAAGAAATTGCAGTATTGCGCGTCTGGATGAAGCTTCAGAAGAAAATAAACCACGTACTGTACTGAAAATAATTATGAAAAACTGGGCATACAATGCAGATTCTGCACTGTTAATTAATACCTTTTGTGTGCCAATGGAAACGTTGCCTGACACTCTGTTGCACTGACATGCGACAGTGTCATTGGTTGTCAGGCAACCCATCAGAAAGTGTCGCACTGCCTCAAGGCCTCTGTAAGTGTAGACATTGATAGCACTGTAGTGTGTTAAATATGTATGAACACTCTGGCTTCGGGGAAGGGGATTTCAGATGCCTGATCTCTTCAAGCGCTGGATCTTGGAAGCTTAGCAAGGGTTGTGCTCGGTATTGGGATGGGAGACTTCTATCGAACCCCCCTGGACCACAATTCCTGATCTAATGCCCCATTATCGTGACCTGTCAGCAGGAGGTGCCATCATTTGGTGGCGACATTAAGCCGAGGTCCAGACATGAAAGATTCTGTGGTGCTGTTCATGTGGAGTTTGGGTGTCTGCCGCATGCAAGGGCAAGGAAAGTGTGGGGTGCTTTTATAACAGAGCTCATTCACTAAGCACGTTGCAGAAGTGATGTCACCCCTGCTGAAACCTAGATTTCTGCTGGGCCAGGGGATCTGCTCGTTTGGTGTAGCGCAATTACTGGACTTAGTTTAACTCTGAGCCTGTAAGCTAAAGCGATCAAATCCTCACAAGCACAGAGCAGAGCCACACGCGTGACACTTACAGAGGCAGCACCTAGAGAGCAAGCACACAGCGGCGAGAATCATTTTGCACAAATAAAGTAAGGCAGGCCACTGACCGATGTCAATAACCAGCCCTGGTCCTCTCTCTGCACGCATCGCCAAGACAGGAGTGTGAGAAAAACATGGCTCAGACTCATTCTAAACATGCTGCTTTCCCAGGAAATGTGTGTTCAATACCACATATTTGTTTTCCAATGTCGGCGATTCTGAAAACAGAGCAGATCACTTCATATAATTTCTCCCATGGCTTCTTCAGTGCCATAGCCTCTACACTGGTTCTCCATATGATGTTGTACAATATGTGAGAATGTCAAGCCCCTAACTCAGAGTTACCTGACAATATCTTCTTTCTCAGACCAGTCAGAAGCTTGCACCACGCCATCATGCAACTCCATAATCGCAGGTAGCTGCACACTTTTCCCATGGCAATCAGTCCACGTTTCCTGATTGCACATTACCTGTAAAAACAACTGATTTTTCCAAAACAGCTCAACAGCTCTGCTCTCTGCTGCAGCTCAAGTGTAAAGATCCCTCTCTTCCGCAGTCGCGCCCCGTTAATTTGTTTACCGAAAGGAGAGCAGTACATCACTGACAAACCCTGCCACATTTTATTCTTCATCTCTCACAGCTTTATGGGAGGTCAATGCCAAACACATTTAGCTTCCACTGTCAGAACGGACTGAATTAAAATGAAAGAGCTTGAATCGATAAAGCAATTCGTCCCGCATTAAAAAGAAGCTTCTTTTTGTCAGCTAAGGGCAGCTATGTTTATTAGCAATGGGCTATTGAACTCTCAACCATCAGGGTGCTGGCCCCACATGGTGCCAGACACAGATCCTTGCCCCCTGCTTTCAGCTTTAAATATGTGGCAAGTGGGTTAGAGGCTAGTACAAGAGTCTAGGTCAGCCAGCTAGTAATGTAATACATGTGGTACAAGTCAGGTTGAAGCACACAAATTACTGAAAATTGTCTTAAATGAAGGTTAAGGCGTGAGAATAGAATGGTGCTATTGAAAGTGGTGAGTATCACCTTGGAGCTCATAAATGGCAGCCCACTGAAGCTCAGCAGGTGTGAGCCTGGCCAGTACCTGGATGGGAGACCTCCTGGGAAAGCTCAGGTTGCTGCTGGAAGTGGTGTTAGTGGGGCCAGTAGGGGGCGCTCACCCTGTGGTCTGTGTGGTCATTAAAAATCCCAGGGCATTTCTTGAAAAGAGTAGGATTGTTACCCCTGCATCCTGGCCAAATTTCCCATTGAGCTTTACCAATTATGGTCTCCTAATAATCCCCATCTCTGAACTGGCTTCAACACTCTGTTCTCCTCCCCACTGAGAGCTGGTGTGTGGTGCACTATGGCTGCCCTCTCATCATCCAGGTAGGGCTGCACATTGGTGGTGGTGTTATAGGTAAAACAGAACTAGAATCTTGCTGCACTCTCTATTAACTGTGCTGGGACACTCAAGACTTCGCAAATCCAGCTCCAGAGGCTCTCTGGCTCCTATAATTTTCTTTCTGCCTCTGATCTTAATTATTCAACTATTTATTTGGATTAGAAGCTGAGCCCACTGTGATTTTCAGGTTTTAATTAGCTGCTGATGGAAAAGTACCAGCAATAGGCTCTTGCTCTTGAGGCTGGAGCTGTCCATCCTTGATCTTAACAATATTGCTCTCAAATATTTAAAACTGAGGTCCCGCTGTTATTTTTAAGTTTAAGGTGGAAGAAATTGTTCTCTTACCGTAAAGAAAAGAACAGATTTTATAAAGGGCTCGACTGAAGCCATGACATCTAAGTCATCTTCCCCACGGAGGTCTGGGAAAGCACAGGACAAGGACAAAGGGAGATACTCTCAGCAGTGGGTTTGTACAAAGGTGTTACTGCCTCGTAGCCTGATCCGTACTGGAATGGGAGACCTGTGTTTTGATCCAGCAGAAGGTAGTCTTCCCTCTGGACCAGAAAACTTCAAACCAACAATCCAGAGGTAACTTGGAGACATCATGCTTACAGGAAGTGCTGTCCTTCAGATGATGCTTTATTCCGGGGTCCTGACTACTTGGTCATTTAAGATCTTGGGATTTAAAGAGCAGGTGTTAACTCCAGTCAGCTGGCTCAATTCCACATTGGCCCTGCTCAAGTTGACCTACTGTACTTCAACTTCCCCCTTGATTCAGCTGAAGAAGGAATCCCTCGCATCTCCAGCTGTTCTGCAGCTTGTCATACAGGTGGATGCAGCACTTCAGTGCTGGATGACGCGGGTTCCCTCTTACAGGTGAATGGTTGAGGGATTTTTAGGGATAAGAAGTGCTCCACAAGTGCATGCTATTATTATTCTCCCAATCAATTCCTCATGGAGTGGGGAACATATGGGACATCTCTCACCCAAGGCATAACGACTTTATACCAGAGAGGAAAATGAAGAATTGCATCTGAGAAGGTTCGATAAAGCTCCATTTTAATTGGCACCTGTGTCCCCAAGAGAAATCCCATGGTGCACTTCTGCGAAGAGCCAGAAAATCGATCAATGTATTGATCCTGCACAGGACATGCGAGGGAGGGAAAGGAAGGGTGATTACATAAAGGAGGCTTGCTCATGCACCACTTTCATGATGAGACGGCAGCTGGCCAGGACTGATCACAGCCTGATTGCGCGATGAGATTTCCTTGACCTGAAATCAACAAGTTGTAGTCGCTCATTCTCGCCACTCAGGTTGTGTGTAAATTACACTGCCCTTAGCTAATGGAAGCCTCTTGAGTCGGCCTTTTTGTGTTTTCTCGACTATATAGTGCTCAATTCCCCTCCACTGTAAGCTCAGCTCTTTTCTCTTTCTTAATTCCCCTCTCTCCCTGCAGCCAGGAACAGAGGGTTCTCAGAGGGTGCATTTTCCCGCTCTTTTATTAAGTCAAAATAAAGGCGAGAGAAATCTTGCAGGATGAAGGAGAGAGAGAGAGAGGAATCAGAGATAGGACCATCTGAGAAAAATAAATCAAAGACAGTGATGAGGTCTGGCGACAGCAGATAGCTGACCTGCCAGGGCAGCTTGAAGTTCCAGAGAAAACAAGGCTTTCATAGCTGATTCAGTGCTCTCCGGCACTAAAAGCCCTTCTAGAAGCCAATTATAGGAACTTAAAACTCCCTCCCAACAATAACAAAGTGTAGAAAAAAGCCAGGGTGAAAAAGTGTGGCAGTATAATGGCTTAATAAACTAGTCTTTCAAAACTTTTCATCTCAGCTGACTAGTCTTGCTCCATCTTTGCCCCAAGGACACTAATTAGTGCTCCCAGAATTGAATCCCCGACAGACAGGTTTTTTGGGTAGGCAGAGATACGTAGCCTCTCATGTTCAATACATAAGAACGTTAGGAGAGGTCACAAACCAGGAGAGACCCTTCAACCTCTAAAACTCATTTGGTCAGTAGCTTGCTGACCTAAGGATCTCGTCAAGCCCTTTCTTGAAAGACATTAGGCTATCGGCTTTGACAACTTGGCTGGGTATCTTGTTCCACACCCCCACAACCCTTTGTGCAAAGTACTTCCTCCCGCCATTTCCATTTGTTTAATTTCATTTTTGTTTCCCTGCTGACACTGAAGAGATCCTTGGAGTGGTCACTGTCGGTGCCCTTTGGGATCAGGGCAAAACATGAAACGGGCACCTTAATCTTTTCAGCGCAAGATTAAAAAGATTTAAAAAAATATAAATGGTGTGGTAACAGCTCAGAAATAGTGTAGCTTCTTCAAACTATATGGCAATATGATTGTCATGCACTAACAAGGGCACAACAATATTTATGATGTGGAGATGTTCAAGAGATGTTTATTGTACATGCTTTTTATCCTTGAAAATGATTCTAATGATTAAAATAATTTCTATCATTAGAAACCTTAGTAGCTAATTTAAAACATCATAACAGATAAATTAATACATGCATGTACTATACATAGTGCTAGTTAAAAGAAAAGTAACTAAAGCTGATGTTTATTATTTGAAATTCCAAGCATGTCACATAATCAGACGGGATAAACAATATTCACACTGTTATAACTAAGCTCCTAGACACTAGACACTAGAGAACTGAGAGTAAGCAGCTTACAGAAAGGGAGATGTCATTAGGTTGTACAGAGAACAGCGCCAGCAAAATCAAGCCAATCTTATTTTTTTCTCCTTAAAAAGAAATTGGAATTATTGCAAACGTGATCCCAATAATTTCACAACCTAGACTCACAGTGACAGATTCCAAAGACGATTCCAAATTAGCAGGATTAGCAAACGCTGCGAGTGAGATTGAGGGTGACAGGTTTTTGCATCTAGGCTGCAGAACAAGATCTAAATACAAGATGGGAAACACTGAGCTGGAAAACAATAAAGAAGGCACACAAAATGTTGCGACAGTCAAAAGGGCAGAATTCAGACCAAAGGATGTTAAAATTGCATGAAGCACCAGGAAGGCCTCATTCAGAAGGCTGTGTAGAGTTTTGGCCACCACACTGCAGAAAATATATTGCTGCTTGGGAAGAGCAATTGCATGTTGTACATTATAGAGGTTAGGCAATGTCCTACACAAGAGCAAGAGAATAAAAGACATTGCGTGGAAGAGTATTTCAATACCGAGGCACGTCTCAACAAAAGACTGTCTACGGAACAAGAGACCCAGCCATGTTACTGAAGCCGATACACTGGCTTCTTTGGTTTCCAAACTCTAAAAGGAAGAAATTCCAACCCTAAAACTTTCCTCTCACCGATGTCTAATTTCCATAAAAGTAATTTCAATTGCCCTTCACAGAGAAAAACAAAATAAGATTGGCTTCCCAAACTTTCTTTTTTTTTAACCAAGGTCTGTGTCCGTTTGCCCTATATTCCATCTGTATAAACTGTACGCTTATTTTTCTTTTCACTTTTTTTGGGTGGTTTGTTTGTGCATCGTCCTTGGGTATGGAAAGGCATGTTTAAAATAAAAACGATCATCATTATTCTTTCGTGAAATGGCTGGATGGAATCTTACCAACTCTTACCTACTAAACAAGCTTGAGGGGTCCAATGGCCTCCCCTTCTTTGTAACCTTTCTAATATAGGAGAGCAAGTGATGCAGCAGAGTTCATTGCAAATAATCCAGTCAATCAAACCTCCTCACCCTATGGTAAATGAATACCAAAGGGTATTGATTTAATCTACTTCTGGACAAATGTTTTATTTAGTGTGATTTTATTAAAACATCTGCCTGAAAGCCCAGGGAACTGTAATAAATTGTTCTTTGGGATAATGGCATTCAAGTTACAAATTTGAGTGTCTTAAAGACTATATGCTTATCTGAATAGAGTGGTTCATTACCACTGTTGCTTAATAGGCTTAACTTTAATGGGCTATTGGGCTTGTGAATAGAGAGAAGCATGTGATCTCAATGACTCTGGCTCCCAGGACTCTGTGGAAAAAACTTGTGCCGCCTCTGAAAGGAGAGAAATGACCCATCTATGCTCAGTTCACTCTGTTACAAAATAAATCCATCAGCTCAAGTATTTTTAACCATTTACTAAGTTTTTTGTATGCATTGCATTACAATTTAACCCACATTTTAGGAAGAAAGACCATTCTTATTGAAAAGCCCAACACGAACACAAGATGCTTCATACACTTTCTTCAATGCCAGCTCCCTTTGTTTCTCCCTGCTTCCTGCACTCTCTGTAATTGTGTGATATTTAAATGTGAAAATCTACAAATAGCAGTGCTTCATACGAGGGGTAATCAAGGGCATATTGCAGCAAGTCCTCCAAGAAATTAGACAAGTGTTATCGATATTTACAACAGGCTTCAGGTCTTTGGAAAGGATAAAGCCTAGCAAAGAGAATATGCAAAGGTCTCTTCTGGATACTGTACAGCTCAGCTTAGTAGATGCTCTTCAATGACACTGCATTAGTGTTTGCATTAAACCATAGGTATTAAGAATATTTGTAAAGACAGGGACAAGCTTTAGCTGGGACTGTAAAAGCACGGCTAAACCACCGAAACTCATAATCATACTGTGTCCTAGGTATTACTTGTATAAATTCACGATCGATCAGCTGCACGATCTCCCCTTTGTGTTTATACAGTATGCAAGTAAGTTTGGAACTGCGGAACGTGCCTTCAATATGATCAACCAAAGCCTGCGTTTACGTTTGGTCTGATCGGTGTCAGGTTGATTCTACATCACTGTCAAAAACAGGGGTTCAGGCTCCACACTGCTGGAGCTCACAGAGCTTGTTGGACGCCAAAGGCATTCCCCGTCTCTCTACTGCATGGCTAGATAGATACATTGAACAGGAGCGCAGGATGCACCCAATGGGACAGGCAGCCAGAACCATTAGGACAAGCCCATCAAGATCAAAGCAGCCACCGTGCTTAAGTGCATCCTCATGTTTGCATTCTCCCCCCATGTGGTGCGTACAGCATGTGATATTCTACTTAGCCTTTCTGAACCCATGAAAGACCTCCTGGGCAGGCCCTTTTCTCAGTCAGGGACAGCAGAACAAGAAACGCAAAAAGCTCTCATCTGGGGAAGATGCGCTTGTGAACAAGAACTGAGTAGACAGCTTCCTCGACACGGGGGTGACAAGAGAAACAAGAGAGATCTGCTGTTCAAATGATGAACTGGTGTGGATGCTGTTGTTCAGTACAACAGGGTCCCCCCCCCCCCCCACAAACAGAAGCCTGCTCATATTGTGACATGAATAACAAAGGATGGGAGGGTGATAGCTCTACAGCAGACAGCATCTCCAACTATAGCCTCAATCAGTTCTCCCTTCTCCTGGTTCTGCAGAGCCCCTGCACTTGCTGGTGTTCAGCCGTAAAGAACATTTTTAGTTGTTTTCCCACCGTGTTAAGGTCGGCTTTTGCATGTTTCTCCAAGTTCTGCTGAAAACGGTTTCTTCTATGCAGAACGGGTCTATTAAAAAAAAGTCATTAGTTTAATTTATGGTCTGTTAAGTAACATGTGACTGGAATCACAACCAGAAAACACAAGACTGCCATTATATTGATATGATTGCTTTTAAAGGAGCTAAAGTTAATTACATTAAGCTAGTGTTTTTTATTATTTCTTCCATTGGAACAAAACTGTTCACCCCAAAGCCCATCAAAGCACTATCCATACATTAGTGGGACACAGTGAAACTGAAAGCTGGGACTATTATAAAGTTTCATATCTTAGTCCAGGTGCTTCTTTCCCACTCTGTCTAGAGCGATCCAGCTGAAGGTTAAACTTAAGCTCCACACAGCCTGTGCAATATCTTTGAACAAGTGCACTTTGCATTTCCAGTGAGATCAGGGGCCTGATGTTTTCTTCCCTGCAATGATTTTCCTGGTGTCTCAGTCAGGGACGCAGACAGCAGGAGACGATACGTAACCAGGCAGCTGAACTCTGACTGTTACCGAGTTCCGAGAAAATAGTTTTATTTATAACTCACTGTAAAACACTGGAAGGAAGTGACAGAGAGAAAACGTGGCTTATTGCACATATTAATTTCCCATTAGCGGCTTCCGGAGCAAATCGCTATACGGTTATCCAGTGTGTCATAAATAGAAAAACTAGTTCTCATGTCTCTGCAAGAACATACTGTATAGAGCAGAGTAACTACAATCAGCATACATTAGCTGTAAGATTACAGCAGAATTTGGGAAGTGCCATTTAAAAAATATCAGACAATTCTGAGCTGGAGAACTGCAGCCACATCAATATTATTCGCCCACAAACCATCTAAAATGTATTGCTGGCACATGTAATCATTTAAGCACTTTAAGGTAATTTTCCACGCGTCGTATTGGAAATGCAAGGGTAGCCTGCTGAGCTTTCCTAGCCACATTTTTCGACCTTTTCTTAAGATCTGTCATCGTGATGAGCACTTAGCCATTCTTCCTGTTCCAACAGCAGCGCTGTATTGCTTCCCGTACGCAGTCTTTTAAGTAAATGTGAATTCCCTGTGGGTCCAGCCAGGTCAGGGGATGCGTTTCCACCCAGACACTAGACCGTCACGAAATATCTCATAATCTCATCATTTGTTCGTCTTTGAAACGGGGTCTAGAAGAAGCCGATGGCCCATGCATGCTCAGAAGCTGGTAAGAAGTGGATTCCTGGACAGAAATGCAGTTTTTTTGAATCAAGAAATATCTTCCAAATCTGTTTCCAAATGTAAGTATTCTTCTCTGCAGCTATAAAGGCCAGGAGCAGATTTTAAACTTTTGCTGGAACTCTGGAATTTTAGGTAGCAGCATGAGATGTAGAATTGAGCCTTCTGCTCACATAAAGGACCGGCTCCATCATACTTCATTATGAATTGTCATTTCTTCAGTATGACATTAAATCTCATATTAAATTGCTTCAGCATCATGGAGTGTCAATATCATGCCTTATGCCATTAGCAGTAAGTGGTTGAGCATTAATTTGTCAATCAAATGGTCAGCAGGTACGTTCCACTTGTGCAGAGAGGATTGCCTGCCAACCCACTGCAGTATAAGGTGGCCTTGAATTAGCAGGCTCCAGCTATGATCTCTTCAGCTTGATCGGGAAGTTGATGTGGATGTTCCCAGCCTCAGCGATTGAACTGAAGGACCCAGGATGAACCATATCAGCCGCCATGTCCTGGTTTCTCATTCATCGATTGGCCCGCTCAAGAGTGCAAGAGTGGCTCAGCGCCATGCTGCCAAGGTCACCCAGAGGTGCCTTTCGGCAGGATGGGTCTCGTGACGGTCTTCCCTGTAGGAGGCATGGCTGAAAGAGCAGCAGCTGCTTGCTTGTGGGGGGAAAAAAAGCCAGGACCATTGACCAAAAGAAAACGATATTGAACACGTAGAGCAGTGGACGGAGGTATAGTTGATCTCCAACACACAAGATTCCATAATAAATAATAAGAAAAGGATTTCTGCTTAAGATCCACGATACAAGCGATTTAAATGAGTTACAAAATATCTTATGCTATAGATGAAAAATGGCAACAAACAACTTAATATAAAGCAGGTTTAAGTGCACACTTCAGCAGCTCTTAGCATGTCAGAATAGTGCTGTGTTGAGGTTTTTTGTAGCTAGAGTACATTTTTGTTGTTAATCCAAATTGTGAACCAAATGGAAAAACTCATGACTTTAAAGGTCATCTCATTTTAAAATTATTCTCCCAGTAGAGTATGCACAAACGACTACGTATGACCATGAAGCCCATGAGTACAGTATTTCTGTGACAAAGCTAAAGGCTAACAAAATACTATGAATTGGAGTAAACATGACCACAGGCATGAACAAAGAAATAATACTAAAAAACAGACTGGAAAAAATGCATCCGGGTTCCCAGTTCACCAGAATTACGGTATCTAACCTCTCTCTCCCTTTCCTGAAAAACTGCAGTCAGTGCAGCGCACAGAGGTTCCTCTGTGATGAGTAACTATCAGCAGCCTGCCAGCCACATGTGTTCCCTTCCATCAACTCCATCAATCCTGCTCCATGTTGTCAGTCTGGAGATGGAGCAGAAAGAGCTCACCCAGCCCCTGGGATAGCAATCAGCAGGGCAGCGCTGAGAGGCAGAGAGGGATGACACTTCATTAACATCTCCCAGCCGTGTCTCTCCATCACACAGTATGCACACTCACCCCCTCAATCTCCCCTTTTTCCTGTTCCCCCACCTGACACACACACAGTGTATAAAATCTCAGCACATTGTTACAAGTACCCTGATCTCTCAATGCTTACAGTAGATACAAATTACGTACACTGCATTGATAACATAACAAACTAACATAACTCTCAAATGCTCAAGCACACACAACCAGACACTTCCACACTTGCACAGAGCTGGACCATGACAACACACTATAAGGACATGTAGAATACAGACTCTATGCACAACAGCCCAGAAGGCTAGACAGACTACAATGGGGCTATCCCCCATATCAAAGGGGCTTTAAAATACTCAGGGTAACCTTCAAACATCAAACTCCAGCTTTCTGGAGACATAGGGAGATGATGGCAATAGTGTCTGTTCAAGCATGACATGATGCCTGCTCTGTGACTGCAAATAGATTTGTTACAAAGGAATGAAGAAATGACTATAATGCAATAAAAACTGCCAGAAATAAGCTAATTAACAAAGGGATCTGATACGATATGGCTCTGCAGTGTGTCATTTTGAAGCCTTAGAACTATGCCTGTTATCTCAGTGATTGGCTTATCCCCAGAAATGTGCGCCCTATTTGAGTGAGTCATCGGGCATGCGATTTTCATGCCCTCTCTGTAATTAATTCAGATGGACACTGATAAATGAACTGTATCCACTTGTTCAGGTCTTCAATGCATTCTAATGCTGTCCGCTCTGAATTCATTTAGGTCAAGTGGTGGGTGACATACCAGTGGTGTCAAGGGTATCTGCAGGTTATAAGGATGGATCTGAACTTGCGTTCACCTACGAGTTAACACTGGATAGTAATGCTCCTGTAAACGTGCTCTTTTCACAGAACCACTCACTTTGTCAGAGTGCAAAGAAAAAAAATATTGTTGGGGGTTTCTGTGATGATGGAAGGCAAAATAAAAAACATTAGCTAGAATAATAAGTGGTTATTGCATGTGGTAAGTAGCACAATCAGTCTGAGTTTACGTTAGGACACTAAAGTTGTTGTAATGAAATGCATAGGAGGAAACAGGGCTATTTTTGCATGTTTCTGTCAATCTTCACCTTATTCTAAACCAATGAGAATGAGGAGGCTGAGGGTGTACAGACAAGGGGAGCTCAGCAAACATTTCACAAGCAAGATAGGCTTGGGGAGCACTGCACTGAAGGGCAACCGTAACGCTTCACCCTTCAGTGTGGGAACTTTTACACAAGAAGAGAAGAACCTGCCCCTTGTTGAAGAGGATGGCAAATCCCTCACACTACATTCCCCTTTTCATGATAATTCATTCACATTCCCTGGCCCAGAGACTCAATTAATATTTTGAGTGAGGGGAACTGATAGTTTCCTTAGAGCAAGGATACCCCACAATCCAGTTTTTGGAGGACCACCATGCTTCTATTATGCTTTGCCCTGCACAAAACAGCATTTCACCATCCTTCGGAGCTCAACCTGGCCTTGAAAAGGCCAATCAGTAGTGAACATGTATGGGCCTGGATTTAAAAGGGAGTGCAGCTAGATGAGGGCTTTATTATACATTATGCCCTGATCCACTGATGTATATACAGAAATGCAGGCTGGATAGAGGGGTGGATTATAGGAGGAAAGTAAATGTGCTGTTTATTATTTGCAAGAAAAATAATTGCATTGAAGAGTGCCTGCAGGATTTAATTCTCCCTGAGCAGAAGCACATTTTTCATTCTTCGGCTCCTTTTGTTTGTTCCCGACGATGCTCAGTGCAGTCCCTGGCACTCAGACCCCTTGGGATGAGGTCGGACCCTGCCTGCAGAGAAAACGTTCCCCCCCCACCACCATGTACATCAGCACAGCTCCCACTTAGCGTCAGAACCTAAACAGATTGTCCCTTCCCCTGGCTCAGAATTCACAGGTTCACAGATCCTAATCTCCCCCGGCTTTTGTCTCATTTTTAACTGCAGTTTTGCACCGTGCAAATCCTAACAGACTGATAAGCCTCTCAAGTTCCATCCTCCACCTCCACGGCTTTAAAGATTTAGCTCTTCCTAGCTTTGCAGAGGGCACTGTCTCTTGTGTTTTAATTCTGACAAGAACTATTCCTGGACCCCTTGGTAGCTGTTGGTGGTTTTTATTTTTATTTTAAAAGGTTGATCACGGGTCATTTTTAAAATTTTATTACATAAGTCGTGCAGAAATTTACAAGGGGCCATGTTTACTCTAAGGGCCAGCCATATATATTTGATGAGCCATGACAAGGTTCAAAGACATGAAAGTAGTACTAAAAATGACTGGCAGAGGACAAGCAATACTGCTTATAATACAGTTTTCCCCTGAAGAACTTCAGGGCTAAAGCAGAGGTAGAGTGCGCTACAAGAGGAAAGTAGACTAGGTTCTTATTTTTGTTCTCTCTGTTCTCATTCGCAGAAGGTACAACTTCCTTTGAGTTCTGACAGGTAATTAACAAGCCCTCGTTTTGATTTACTTTAAGCTGCCGTGATGTGATCTAATTGTGAATGATCAGAATGCGCGCGTGGTGTCCAGAGGTATTGATTCAGGCTGCGGAGGAGGGTAATTGTCTCCTATCTCCAGAAGGGATAACGCTGAGCCACAAGCAGCACAGCACTTGCTGAAACGAACCCTGTTGTGGCCCTAGTCTTCTCGAAGTAAAAATGAATGGCAAGCAGAGGCTACACACATACGTCACCTGCAGTACAAGTGAGGCAGTGCAAAGCCTTCCTAAAAACAAATTCATCCCAGAATTTATCAATAAAGCAACTTAACCTCTCATACAATTGCACATCGTGTTAAAAACTGAAGGCTTACGATGTAAAGCCGAAGATGGCAATGTAGAACTATGTGCTTTCCCAGTAGCTACAATTGTGGTGGGTGGACAAAATGAACAGTACAACTCAGCCTAAACAAAGAGCTAGAATGTGACAGTGCTAGAATTATAGAAGTTGGGCTAATTCAGAACAGTGGGCCCAGTGTGGCCGTTTCTGTGAGGCTGGAGACCCCTTTGATGGGAGCCTTTGGGCTGTACTGTAGCTTAGGCAGCCCAGGAGTAAAATCAGTCTTCAGGCAGATGGGGTTAGTTGAGCTGTTCTCTGTATTAATGGATACACAGCTTTCCAAAGTCAGGGATCTTGATATGAATTTGTTAATGGATGATGATGTCAAGCAAGCTGCTAAGAGTCCATGCAGCCATTTCCATTGTGAGGTGACGTTTCTCCAAAGGTCAGCCCCATCTGTATTGAAAGGGTTTTGAGCTCATTTACACCGAAAATAAACAATGAACGAGAACAGAATCTTAATAGCAGGTTCTGTACTATCTTTACAGCTTCTTGAAGGTTCTTCTTTTAGGACTCCATCTGGTGAGCAAGAGAAAACAGAAGTTTCTTTTTTAGTTTTCTGACGGTTTGAATTATTGAAGTATTATTCTTTTTCTAGTATCCTGTCTCCATTGTGAATTTAATTTGGTCAGCAGGAGTGCAGTTCTCTGCTTCCCCCACCGCTCCGCACGTAGCCTCAGAGTCTGTCTGATTGCACCTGTCCTTCTTACTGTAAATAGACACTTTATGAGCCCTGAATAATTCAGGTGAACTCCAGACCTTGGAGGAACGCATTATGCAGTCAGCAGATGCACCTTTTGGCCTGTGCTTCCTCCAGACTTAATCTTCGTATAAGGATGTGCATATATCTGGCCTGGCAGCTGTCTGTGCCAAACGGAGCCTTGCGAGTTAAACTTGTGAGATAACAAGGCAAGGGCAGTGTAGAGGCTTGCGGAACACAGTGTCAGGAGCGCCCCCAGATCACACTGCGAACAACAGCCACGCTCAGCAAATATTCCAGGGCTGCCTGCTGTCGGAGCTGCCTTTGGCTTCAACTGCCTCCGCAGTAGGGGAAGAGGGCCGCAGGTGGAAAAGTTGGCTTTTGCTTGAGTGGCTGATCCCTGATCCCTGAACGTTTGAAAGGAAACTGCGAAAATCAACACCGCTATCCGCGCCAGGGGTGGGCACCATCCCAGGCAAGGCTGAACTAAAAGAACAGTTATGAGAGCAGTGTTTTTTTTACACCCCCATGGAAGAGTTTTCCCCAACTGGGATGAGTTTCATTAGCTGCATTCCTCCGTCGCGGCTTTTCAGCACCATTTTGCTTTCCCCCTGAAACTATTTTAGCTGTATGCCTACGGGCTGACATCTCCTCCATCCATGTGGCACATTGACCAGAGTTGAGAGCAGGGGAAGGGTGTCTCCTATGCCTCTCCTCTCGGGGGCAGGTCATGAGTTGGGAAGCTTATAGGAGAATAGTGCTGGGTGGGGGGTGCGGGGAAGAATTTAAAGTTGCCAACCTGCACGTCTGTGGGAGGTGTGAGGCATCTGGAGCAGCTGAGCTAATCCCAACATAAACGTGGGGAGAAGGAGAAAACTTCATTCCATAATCCAGTTTGGGGACCTGGAACTCGGAGGAACTCAGTTTGAGGCTTGGACACCTGGGTGATGGCATGAATGTCAATTTTAACACTGAACCAACCAACCAAGCCCACACAAAGCATTTCTTCTGCAAGCAACATCTCGCCCTTCCAGAATTACAAAATATTGCCTGGTGACTGCCTGGTTTATTAACAAGGGACTAATTTAAATTCTGCATGGCAATGTATTGGTACTGCATGTGCATGAGAGACACCTGCTTTTCACCCTTGGTTTCTAGAAACCTTGAGTAGGACAAACTAGCAAAGTTTTGCCCACTTTCTAACTTGGCCCAAACACAGATTTTCAAAGGCAATAAAATCACTTCAGCAAATAGATTACACAAACCGGCACATTCACAAGAGAGGTGAAGTGGGAAAGACTAATCTTGGAGAGGTAATTACACAAAAGGCAGGGATGCTTCTGATCTGGGAGGTTCATTCATCATGCCTGTACAGAAGCAGAAGACTAAACACAACACAGGAAAAATAACATACTCAAGTAAACAAGTGCTTCCAACTCATCTAGGTCCTTCAGAACAGACCTAGGCAACTGCAGTCCCTATGGACCTTGCTGTAAATAGACTGTTTCCAGGTTGAAATTTGTTGATAAACCTTAGCAGTGGATGCTATTAATTTCTTACACTGTATTTTTAACATTTAAATAAACCGCATTAAAAAAACAGAACAATTTCACGGTTCTTCATTTAAATACAGTATCCTCTAGTTTTTTTTCTCTCCTCTAACATAAAATCACACGAAAGCTACAGACAAAAGGAGCCCAAACATTTCTTTATAATTGTACTGAGATTTTGATTTGATTTTACCCTCTCCAGACAGCAGACCTGACCCAAAAAAGTAATGTTTTTAAACAACTGCAGTCACAAAAACATTGGGCAGAGAGCTTGTTTCTGTTTTGGATGTAAATCGGAGTTACAAACAGCTGGAATTTGCCGGAGACAGAAAGAGAACCTTGGCAAAGTTTCTTCCCGCTGGGTGCTGCAAGTACATTATAACCCCCCTAAGGCCTAAACAGTGTGACAGAAGACCCTTCTGCCAAGCCAGCAGAGTTGTATGGAGAACCTGTGGCCATATGGTGAGTGGAACATAAGGGTGGCACGCGTGAAGTTAGATCTGCATGATATTGGAAAGTCCACCATGGAGGTGTGTACCAGATAAGCCTTTCTTTCCCATCTACTGCTGCCAAGCTAGAGTGGACTGTGTTGTTCAGATGGAGTGTTTCCCCGAATCTAGGTTTCCTTAAGGTCTCTGTTATAAAGTGTGTTCATTCACTGACTGATCTTTAGGGTTATCTGCAGTAATTCCTGTACATACCCAGAGGGCTGATCAAGGCGAGATAGGTGAAGACTTACTATTTTGGTGGTGGTTTTGGGGTCAACCCCTGTTGGTAAATTATGATTTTTTCTTTGTTGCAAAACAAAAACAAATGCTGCTGATAAGGTCTCCTCCAAGAAAGTGATTTGCTGGTTTTCCATAAACCAAACCATCTGTTGGCTGAACCAAGAAATGGAAAGAATCTTCCATCTGGCAGGTGAGAATAACAGTGGGCCGTGAACAACAGTTCTCTGAATGCAGTTTTTATCAAAAGAACCAAACAAAAAGAAAGTATGTGAAAGTGATACTCTGATCATTTAATTTGTGAAATGTGTTTCAGTTAGACCTAAATACATTGCTAAATATTCCAGTTGCTCTGCAATTAATATTGAAACTTCTGTGCCAAATATAGTGCCATGCATGAACCAAACAAACCTTACACATCTGGTGCTGTTCACTGTTTGGGTAGAGTGTGTTTGCTCAGACATATAACATCTGCTTTGCAGAAATAAGTGAGATGAAGGAACTGAGACTGCACGTGCTGTTCTCTGAAAACGGTATTCCAATGGTCTGAGTCTCTTCAGAAATTGCAGTAAAGAAAAACCTTTTGCTATAGGTTCACCTTGAAGGTTAAATCAATTCTAACCCATGTACTGTAAATACAAATGCCTTAATTGGTTAAAGTAGGTCACGAAGTGTTCTTAAATGCAATTGTGACCTTTACATTATCTCCGAATTAAATATTTTGTGTCTCTTGGTTCCAAACCCAAGCCTTTTTAATTAAGTAAAGAGTTGCTTGAAAGGCGTTTTAATGGAAAGATGTTTAAGTGCGTCGTAAACAAACAAAGGGAGAGGACAGCTAATCCATAAGCAATTAATTAGGGGCAAAACTCAGCAGCCTCTCTTATGTATCAAGCACTTGAATGATTAAAAAAAAAAAGAGGTGCAAGATATTTATACTGCGTCCCACTGCTAACAAGCAGGGGGAAGGAGATGTTGCATAATTTTGGACTTTAGTCTTCAGCTACCCTGAAGGCATCACTTGCTGGAATGAATCACTGGTGAGGCACTACAGTACACACTCCTCTTCATCCAAAATATATTAGCCAAACCATCTGGAAGGTCAAAGGGGTAATAGCAATTGTAAATTTTATGAGCCGACTCTTCTGAGTGCAAGGCAGAGTCTGCAAGTTAATCATGGAGAAAGGGGTAGCTGAGGTGAAAAAGCACTCTCCAATGAAAGCACTACGTCACGCCACGTCTACACAGTTTTACTCAGCATAAAGATCACACTGCTGATGGACCTCTGGAACAGAATGGGACCCCTACAGCTTTTAGCTTGTTGGAAAATGTCCATCATGCAGTCGGCCTTAAAAAACTCTTTAAAACTCGGTATCATGTGGTGCTCCTCAGCCATAAATAACCAGCTATAAGCTTAAAGTAGAGGAGAGGAAAGTGTGCCTGCATGTTTCTGTAGGCTCAAGCTGTTCTGGACATGACTAGATTATATTACTGGTTGTCAGGGTGTAGTCGGAGTGGCAACATCCACACAGAATAATGTAAATGGTGTCCGTTTCAGCTGATAATCAGGGATCTGCTCAAGTACCATTGCAGCTGTTCGAGACCTCAACGGCAGAGAAGTCTCGACTTGTTCACGGCACAGCTTGGGCTAGTTTTGCGCTGCGATCATGCCGACATCGGAACTACGCCTTGACTGTTTGTTTTACACGTCAAATTAATTCAGTTCTTCTTTTTGGGTCAATTGCTTTACAGTAAAACGAAATTAAATTTAATCCCGTTTGCGCTACCAGCTTTATTGATAGGCCATCGCTTTCCACGTCATTCTGAAAACTGGAGCAGGGTTACACCGATTATCTCCAGGGCTCTCACCGGGTAGCTGAGCATTTGTCTTTCCTGACTGACTCCTGCTTGCAACTAATTGCTTCGACTGGCTGAATTCACTTATTTACCTCTCCTTTTCACCTCTGTTGCAGCAGAGCTTCGCAGTAGACACTGCTACCGTACAGGAGCCAGTGGATTAATTCAGTGCAGACCAACGGCTGTTGAAATGTACCGTAGGCAGATGGCCTTGTGGCAGGATTTGAAAAGATAAGGTGTGTGACCACGATGCATTGCTCTGTAGCACAAGAGGCACCAACTGTTCGTCCTATTTTTTATTTTCCAATTAAATGATGTGGAAACTATGAGAAAATGTGGGTTTTGTTTTGCCAAAGGAATACAAAGCACAATGGGGAGCACAGTTAGCTGAATTATACTTTCCCCATTTATGTGAGTCCTTGCAAATGGCCGCTTACTAATTGCTCTGCACACAATCACCCAAAGAGCCACAATTTCCCAGGGACCAAGCATGTGGTAATCTTTACCATTCAGGAATGCTGTTGATGGAAGGAAGGGGGATCGCTCAGGTGCTGTAAGTGGGTCACGGGATGGTTTGCAAGGAAAGACTCTGTGCTCAGGTGTTCAGCCTTCACGCCCTGCCATCCTCCTGCAGAAACGAGCCACATCCTTTCCCCTCATTGTCATAAACAAGGCTGCCAGCCAGGAGGAGGGATGGAAAGGGAGGAAAAAAAGGACCACTGACCTGGATTTCCACTCCGTATCCCAGGAAACTTGTGACGGAGTAAGTGCAGTCCACGCTGGAGTAGTACCAGACACTGGACGGCCTGGGTGACTCAATGTAGCCCTCTGGGGCAGTGAAGTTTGAATTACAGGGAACTGGAAAGAGAGGAAATGAAAGTTATTGACTTCCCTGATCCATTCACACCTCCCCACTGGCCCCACATGGACCTCTTTCAAGGTGTCCCATACTCAAAACAATAAGGACTCACTTGTTGTCTATTCTTACTTTCTAAACAAATCCCTGCTTATTTTCTCTTTTTAGATTCTACACAAATCCCTTCTGTTGAACTTGGGGTTTCTGCATTAGAATTAAATGCAATCTACAACTGCTATCTGCGCGGGGGCGTATGTAAGTGTAGAGCCTCATAATTCTTGATCGTTTTTTGTTCTCAATCTTGCACTTTAGGCTGTTTTTGGGAGGTTAGCACATAGGTGTCAGTAGGGGGAGCTACAGGACGGCTTAGTAGCTCTTACAAACAGGAAGTCTCACCATTTCTGGAACCTCCTCCAGAGCAGCCCGTCAACTATAGCTCAGTCATGGTGTGGCTGAGTAAGCAGCTTTGCCACATGTGACCTTTGGTCAATTTTCGCTTGTTAAGGAAGAGGGATATCCATGCCCTACTTCTCTTGTAGTGGAGACTCACCCCAGAGTTTAAGTAGAACAGTAAAATAACATTAACCACATCCCTCCATTGGTGTGGCCCTCAACTTGTTGTTTTTCAAGGTCTCTCTCACATGGGACTGTATTCATGTGAAACTTCTTCCATCAAATAAAACTAATTTTGGAAAGCCCTCGTTTTAGAAATAAAAGTGTAAGTTATTGTGGCAGGGAACATACCCTTTATTTCCAGTATAGCAAATCTCTGTTATAAAAGGCCTCTCCTAGTTATTGGATTCATTTTTAGCCTGAGAACAGAATAATCAACTGACACTCTGCAGAAGCTTGTGTCTCCTTGTTTCTCTTAACTCTTGAGGACAGCAACATATTTAAATGGCCGCTAGGCCTACAGATGCAGCCTCGAATACAGCCTTTCGAAAACGCGCTCCTCGGCCTGTTTTTCCTGAACGTCACTTCAGCTAAGAGGTGCTCGCTGGAGACCTTCAAATGGATTGCGCTTGCACACGAAGTGGCGGACTCCAATTCGCGGGCCTGTCCCAGGAGAGCTCTCCCGTTTCCACACGGCATGCCAGCTCCCGTCTGCTCACGTCCGTGACGGAGCGCCGCAGAGGACAGAAGCTCTTGCCCCCCCCGCGCGTGGGGGGGCTGTCAGTCTAGCCACTTCAGCTCTGCAGTCTCATTTCGCACTTTCCCTCCCCAGCTTGATTCTTAAGAAAATGTCCAATTCTCGAGGACAGTTTGAAGGCCTAGTGGGTAAACTATCAATTAGGATTCCCCCCCCCCAACACTCCTCCTTTAATTTCATTGCAATCCAGCGACATTCCGGATTGTTCCGCAATGGAACTTTTTTTTTTAAAAAAAAAGGTGGCTTAAGATCACAAGCTGCAATCTTGTCTCCTCCATTACGTTACAGGAGCACTTGATTAAACTGGCTGAGTGAAGCCAGAATACTGATGTTATAATTAATTTAAGCCCCAAGGCTGTTTAGATATGAACGGCACAAACGCAGGGAATTCAAAGCAGTTTGTTCCTGTGGTTTTCAGAGGCAGGGCTCTGTGTCTGAGTGGACTGTGGCTTTTATTAGCACGGAAAGTGAAAACATCTTTGCTGGCTGTCAGAGGGGAATCAGTTTATTAAGAGTTCTCCCACTTTGGCACTTAATGCGGTATGTTTGTACTTAGGTCACTTTTAAGATTTTTAAACTATGCAATACATCTAAAACATGCATATTTCATTCTGTGGCTATTATAGAACTATTGAAGCAATTTCGACATCAGTGCCATGTATCTTTTTACCACTATACAGAAGAATAAAATGCTTGAGTTTTGGGAGTGTAAATGTTTTTTCTATGGATCTGGACAGTCGTACCTGGCGTCTGCATTGTGGTGATGATGGTGGTGGTGATGATAGTGGTTGTGGTGGTCTCTTCGTCGGTCTCCCCCGAGGAGGAGGACGACGTCATTGCTGTGATCTCGCTGGCAGTACCCATGTTCTGCTCAGCGATGGGCTGTTGGGTGCGAGCCGCTTCACTTCTCACTGACTCGGTGAGGGCTGAGACGGCAAGGCTGGTCGCCGCGGTTACCCCGCTGGTACTGACAGGCCCCTCCCCAGTGGGTGTGGCAAGGGCGGGGCTGTTGCCATGGACGTCGGAGGCAGTGAGCTGGATGACGGGGGTGGTCAGGGACTCCAAGGTCATTTCCACCCTCTCCATCTCCATCTCCGTGGGTCTCCCCTGGTTCTTCCCTGCCCCACTCTGGGCCAGGGAAGCTGCAGACTCCTGGGCTGTGGTGGCCATCGTGGCCAAGGGGGAAGTAGTGGCCATGGTGGTGGTAGTGGCAATGTCCGAGAAGGCTGGTACATCCTCGTGTGGCACCAGCTTGGTCGAGGGGTCCCCGCCCGCGTACGAGTCGGCCGTGGGAAGTGTAGGACGCCCAGCAGCCTCCCCATTGGAGAAGAAATGCTGCTGGCCCAGGAAATCCTTCTTCAGCAGCCTTTCGTGGATGAACTCCCCCAGGAGCGGGTGGCGGTTGTGGAAGCTAACCGGAGGAGCTGTTGTGGCCGGGCCGATCTCACCTTCCGGATCCTGCGGCGTGGGAAACGGGCTGTGCCCTCCGGCTGCCTCCGCGGCCCCGCCACTGTTCCTGCTCTTTCCTGCGGAGCACACACACACACGAAGAGGTCACAACAAATCCTGGCAAGCAAGAGCGTGCGATTTCTGCTCTCCTACCTGAAAACCTAGAGCATGCCTATGCGTCTTAGACTGGAGGACAACATCATTTATAGTATTAACAACAAGGAAACTTCGTGAAAGTACTGTAAGCCGCCATGTTGTCCCACACCCCTGGTCTCGTCATGGGCGAGAGGGAGAGCTCCCAGGAATCGCAACGTGACGCGGCCCTTCCTGCTCACTAGTGTTTGACCCTTTTCTCAATAAACCACATGACTCTGGTAAATCAAGCCGGAGATATCTTTATTGCAATACAGAAGGGGGGGCAGGCGAAGTTCACAGGTTAACCTCCTCTCTCACTCACTTTCCTAAGGACAGCCATAGGCTTTTACTCTTGAAGATAAGCAAAAACATATATTTATGATGGGTCAGTAGCAGTTTCTTACCATACAAGGTGTTAACAAGGTCAGCAATTAACCAAAACCCTAATCAGCTAAGACCCCAGTTCACTTTCATGTCGCTAAATCACACATAGGATATATGAGTTACACCTCCACTCAAGAGACCTTGAAGACACCTGGACAGCCGGGAGTCTACCAAACAGTAAAACAGTACTTGAAGACCTAATTGTGAACTCCTCACAGGTGTAAGTTCCTTCACTAGTCCCGGTAATGACTAATGTACAAGTGAGTAAGTACAGGTTGTGCAGAAATTTTCCAACGTGATCCACATGCAGAGTTAACAAGAAAATAGTATTTGTCGGCAAAACCGTCTCGAAACCAAGAGCGATGTTTCTGTTGGAATAAAGGGATGTTTTCACAAGCCTGCTTGCTTACAATGTAATAGGGCTGCCTCAGCTCACCGGAAGTCTTGTTGCCTCATTCTGAATCGCAGAATATAGCGCTGTGCATACCTGGAAATTCCATCCATTCCATTTATAAATGCAGGTTCATAAATGCAGGTTTTACAAGCTGCTGTGCACATTTTACTTTCATTGTGGTTTGAAATGCACTCATCAACGCCAATTCTTGCAATTCCCCTTTAACAGAGAAGGCTACCAGGGGACCCAATTCAAGTATTCAAAATCTTCAAAGGCACTGAAAACGTTATCACGGTGAATTTCTTCAGAATCATCAGTTCGGCTCCAACCAGAGAACACAAGTGGAAACCATGCGAAAGGGCATTTGAGTGCATCTGGGAACAAGATGTGCTTTTTCTCCCAGAGGGCTGTGGGAGTCTGGAACAGGCCGCCCCGCCATGTTTTGGAAGCTGAAACCTTGGCTTCTTTCAAGAACTGGCTGGGTGAGATCCTTGGATCCGTTAAGCATTACCGTGGCTGAACGACTTACTCTCGCCAAATGGGCATTTGTTGTTTGTTTCGATCTCATAAGAACAGTTACAAAACAGAGGAGACCAATTCGACTCATCCAGCTAGTCCTGTCGTACTGTCCCACAACTCTTTTCGTGTAGAAGCGCCTCCTGTTATCAATTTTTAAGGGCACAATAAAAAAAAAATTGATGAATTGCATTTAAAACCAGAAAGGTAGAAAACTGTCTGTGAAGGAGTGTGACTGATATAAAGGGTGATGGAATTTAAACTTCTGTTCAGCCTCTTGTATTAAATGGGGCTCACAAATGAAGACAAGGAAGTGGTAAAAAGCACAAATAATGAAAGTAGATGAATTGAGACCTGCAACCTTTTCAAAAAGATGCTCTGCGCATGAAGCCGAAAAGATAACCTTTTCTCGTAATAACTCCTCATTTGAATAGCTTTTCTTCTCCCCTCTCCAATTAATAAAACTAAAGAGTTAGCCCTGAACTGCTTTAATTAGCAAATATAATAATTGGAAGGATGAAAATAAATATGCCCACCTGCACCTAGCTAGATCTAATCAGAGGCCCTTTAGGATGACTAGTGTCTGCCAGAGAACATGTTGATTTCTTCACAATTATTCAATTCAGCTCTGATAGAACTCAATCTGCTTCAGACAATGAAAGTCATTGTATCTGTGGCACTGTAAAAGAGCCCTGTGGAACGCTACAAACACTAATAGCATACCCCCCCCCAACACACACACACTCAAACCCACACTCACTCTCCCCCTTAGAACATTTCTAGTCCAAATGCAGTACGCTCAAAATGACTGATGGTCTCTCAAATGCAATAAAGCCTTTTTTTTTGGAATGTCAGATGTAAACGCACAAATCTTTCCCTGCAGAGCGCTGAGATTTCTCTGAAGGATCAACATTTTTTTTTCCCTTTCAGCTGTTTCAAAGCAATCAGCGAGACAATACCAGTTTGTTTTTTTCTTCTTCTCCATGTCAGCTAAATTGTGAATTTCATAGCTTGGGAATACAGCATGGTGTGGATCATTGCTGATATAACAAATATTTGAAGTGTCAAAAGATTTGGGATTACCGTTATTCTTTTGTAGACTACTTGAATGTTTTTTCCCCCCCTTGTTAAGCATGCCGGCATTTTGCAGACTTCAGATTCGTGTATTTAAAATTATTTATTTTTTTTGGTGCATATTAAATTGCAAGAAAATGAGTCTGTGTAGGCAATGGCAAACTTTAGAGTCTGTTGATCTTCCTGTGCGCTGAATTACAGCACTCCCCTGTATGAAAACAGGCTATGTGCAGCCAGTAAGTTTCCTGGTGAGCTTGATTAGTGTCTGTATTCCATTTAGTAAAGAAATATCACCTTTTTTGTGCATAAGAAATAAAACCTCATGTGTTCAAGAAGTGAGACTACTGCAGAAATATTTCCAAGTGACAACAGAAACATTTTCCCAGTACTTCCCACAATAAAATTTATCGTGGAATGACAAAGTGACTGACTGCATCTAAAACTTTTTCCACCCCCATCACAAACTCTCTCCTTGAGTTTAACAACCTTGACAATACGCAATATAAATAAAATAAGGCAAGGGTGAAGTCATACAGAGATAAACAATTTCTCCGATGCAGAAAAAAAGGTCTTATTCAAAACCCAGGATGACCTCTGAGACAAATGAAAACTGAATTGGATGAGAGATGCCAAAATAGCTCTCTCTGCACAGAAACACAGATTGTGTTTTCTCTCAACCAGCACAGAGCTGAAATTCGAGAAAGCTTCCTTTTTCTTTTTATCCATTACATTCATTTGTGAGCTGCAGAGACGCACTGCCTCTGCTCTGTGATCAAAGAACATAGCTTTAGACCTGTATGTTCCGCAGAACTGATTTGACTTTTAAATTGTTTAGTTCTTCAAAGTTTGGCACCAGAATGTCATTTTGAAACCGATGTGCTTTTTCTTAAAAAAAACAATCCCTGGATTTCTCAGCTACTCCTCGGAATGAAGATTTGCTGATCTGACTATAATTTGTGCTGCTGAAAACAGAGCTAGAAAAGTTGATGTGCACAAGAAGAAAAAAAAACCCAAAAAGGTCAATTTGAACTCTCCCCTACTCCCCAGTTGTTTTTCTTCACAGATGCAACTCATCGCCATTCCTCATTTCTTAACATTTTTGGTCATTTTGCGATTGTTCGTCTTTTAAAACGAAACGATTCTCCCAATATAAAATTCACTGAATTCTTCATATGGTAAACTTTTGAACTGTGGTAGTCCATACAAACAACAACAACAGCCTTAGAGGGCTTCTACTGGATTTTTCAAAGATGCCGATATAAAAAAGGACTTCAGATACCAGGCAGACTTAACCATGATTGCAGGACACTGCGGATTTGAAGCAATCCTTATGCTTTCCAAAAAAGCTTAAGAAGTGCAGCCTCAACGTCAGCCTTTTAATCTAGGCCAGCCACACTATGGGAAAAATCCTAGAGCAGCTCTATTGTGCAAATTCCTATCAGAAGAGACCAGCATGTTTGTTTCTCTCTCTTCTCTCTCCAGAGCCGAGGCCTGCTACATGTATTTATTTGTTAGCCAGGAGGGATTTCAGCTTGCAAGGCTTATAAAGCAGGGGGCAAATCTTTTGGGTTAAATCCCAGCAGTCTGCAAGGGGACACTTGTCGGTATTGCACTGAAGGGTAGCAGGCTGTGCTTTGCAATTATAAAGCCACGGGGGTAGAGGGGAGGAGAATGAATTAAAAGCTCACGCAGAAAAAATGCTGCATAGTGCCCCCCCTCCCTGCAAAATTCTCAGGCCTGTGGGATTTTCTTTCCTTGCTTCAATTGCTCTGCAATCTCTACTGAGGAGCCGAATTCAGGAGGAGTTCTGAAAGTGATCAGAACCATCCAGGTTTCTTAACTCTCCTTTACAGGGCGACAGAATAAGTTGGTTATAGAATCCTTATCGGGCATCAATATTTTCATGAAACGATCTCCGAGTTAGACGTGACATATCTCAGGATCTTAAGGACAAATTTATGCCATAAACTTACCATAATCCCAAAACACAGGATAGAATAGAATTTATAATGAAGGACACCCAGTCTTGATGAACTCTACTACATTTCTACTCTTATTACCCATTTTAATAGTTTGTTGCATGTACCGTATACACCTGAAATGTGGGGAACACACCTTCTCTGTGTCCCCATTATGGCCTTATATCTACACTGCTTACAATTACGATGGTGCACAAAACTAAAATTCGGTATCCTTTTATTTTGTTAACATGCATTTTCTATTTTCTATGCCAGCATTATTGTCCTTGTTCTTTCTTGTGGTCATATACCTTGTTTCCTTTTTTATCTGCACTTAACGTAACAATTTCTGAACATTGTAAATTGCCCTGGATATTCTAAGAAACTTAAAATAGCAATAACAAAAGCACTAAAGTGTGCCTAATAAAAGAAAAAAAAAGTACAGAGACACTTCACAGCATGAGTCTTTTGCTAGACATTGTCAGCAAGCTGATAGACAATTGTTTGCTGCAAATTATTTATATGTACCGCTTAAAAGGGTTCAAAAAGCAGTCATGTCCATCAAATCACTTGAACATGGAAAGGTGCTAAAAAGGTTCACTGCAAAACATCTTTGTGCATTGATGAAGAGGTGTGAGTGGCTCCAGAAACAAATTTGGTTTATCCAAAGCAAACACTATAAAGCTAACTGCCAAGCAACGTTTCAAAGCTGCCTTCAGGCAACAAAGTGGAACATCCGTGACTAAATTGAATCCGATTTCTGTCGATAATGCTGATTGCTTTATCAAGAGGATCCCTTCTCCGGTAAGCAGGAATAAGATACACTCAAACGGGCTAATTGACATTGCAATCAGTACTGCTGACACGGTGCCCTCACTTTGTTCTGAAAGATTCCTACATGCCGTTTACGGGTTTTGCTGAGCCAAAACATTTGTCTGAAGTTGATGGATTATTTTTCGAACCCCCCTCCTTTATTCTGGACATACTGTATCAGTCTGGCACTTCGCGGCTTGTACTGGTCACAACGCTCCTGGGAGGTGCTCAGAAAACCTCTTGTGTTCGGAGTGCCATTTTCTGTATTATCCAAAATTCATCATTCAAGAAAGAGATGAGATTCTTGGATCGTTTGACTACTAGCTTCCAAATAGGCTAGATGGGCTGAAAGGCCTCCTGCAGTTTGCTGCCTTTCTTAAGTTCCTTATCGTTATTCTGTATTATCATCTTAAGCCCCAGGTCCCTGAGAGGAGAGATGCAACAAGAAAGGGAAATGCTCCCACCTTTGATCAGCTTTCCAGTGCCTTTGCAAGCACTGCAGTTGTGGTGGTGGGGGTCTGTGACTCAAGGCTGTTATGCAGACTAAGACTTCTGTTTTGAACTTTTCTTTGTTCCTTGCTCCCCTGCAACCTTCTGTTTTCACACTGCCTTCTCGATAAATCAGTCCAGTTCAAACACATGGGTATACATCAAACCGGTTCCACCCATCTGGACATGCCATCAGTAAAGCTCTTTCTTTGAAGTCCACCACCTCTAGCAACCTGTGCTAAAAATCATTAGATGCCTTTCTCCGGAAAAGAAGAAGACCAATTCTCTTTAAATCTCGTGGGCCGTCATAGGATATGCTGGAGAAGAAGGCACCCCATTTCAATGAAGCACAAATTCAAGGCATCCCAGAGAGACGCCTCTGGTTAGTAATGAATTACACATTGGTTTAGCTGGTATACTTGGAAGCTGTGAGGAAGAGGTTAGTGTGTTCAGGCTAGTATAAGAACAAGACAACTCTCTGAAAGAAAGTTTGTGTTTCACGATCATGGGGACTGGAGCACTTTCGTTAGTCAGATTTGTCCAGCAGGTATAAATCCATAGTCTAGGGTTTTTTGAAATTTCATGGTCATGTCCAGAAAGTAAGTGAAATGGAATCAGGAGTAGAAAGGTTATCTTCAAACTCAAGACCTACTATGCATGCAGTCTATCTCTCCTGCAAACATTAGAACTGGGTTTACCACATCAGAACTCTGTCCTTGCCTTACCCTTCCATAACTTCTCCCGATTTCTCACAAGACAGGAACATACAGTATTAGCTTGGTCCATTGCCAGATGCTTCATCAAGTGTTTGACATTTCTCAAGGCAAGGTGTACCCCCTCTCGTATGAATGGAAAGATGCTTCCCCACTATAAAGAACACAGCACAGCCATTTGGCACTTGTGGGATATCATGCACTCCAGCTTCATCTGGAGAAGCAGGTGGGATCCCTTTTGGTTTATGAGTCACATGCAGCATAAACTCCTTTAGTAGATTAATAAAGGCTAACATTTGTGGAATGGCTACAAAATAAACGCGTTTCAATTTCCTCAAAGTAGCGTGCAAGATCACAGAATTGTATCTGTCAAGCTCCTGCATTTTTATATTTATTGTACATCACAGCGCGATAAAGCCCAGCCATCTCCCAGCAGATCAGGATAATTCAGAGAAGAGAACAAGTGGTTTTTATATTGACTCGTACACAAAAAGATGGAATTTCGTGTTCAGCTATTAAGACTGAAGCGATGACACAGCTGCTTGCCTGCAAAGCAGCAGCAGCCCTGAGCAAGATTGACACATTGACACAGCAGGAATGGGGTGGAGGCCAGCAAAAGAAAAGCTGTGTTAAATGGCTCCAGGCAGCAGACTCGGAGACTCGGACCTGTCTGAAGAGGAGAATGGAGTTGTCCTTAAAATGCACAGGTAACAGGACTCATGTCCCCCCCAATTGAAAGTTACTGTAGGTCTCTGTCATAGCAGAGAACACAGTCTGCTGGCAGTTACCTGCTCTCTAGGGAGTGGTGCTGACTATGCTCAGAGCTCACAGGTGAGTGGCATCAAATTTGCTCTGGGACAGGGGCAGCAAGAGTTGCACTCTCCACATACGGTGAAAGGCATCTTCACCTTTGCAGGTGCTGCACAACCTTAGGATTAAAACAGACGGAGGCAAAAGAAAGCCCTCGATGCCTCTCCAATTAGATTTACGGAGTGTCTGATTTTAATGTTTGTTTAACAAGATTAATTGCATGTTTTTATTTTGTAATTACATAACTCTTTAACGTTGGGAAGCAATTAAAAAGCGCAAAAAAAGGATGACTGGATGAGTAATGAAAAAGGGTTTATAGTCAGATCAAAGGAGGCAGTACTAAAACTGTAATCGAGATTTCCAAGTCGATTAAAAAAAAAAGATAGATTTATTTGGTCCATACAGTTAATCTGGGACATGTGTTTTGAATAAAGTAGACACAGTAAGAGTCTGCAGCCAAAACCCGTCAATATCCACCCCCAGCATAGAAACCTTGCCCAAATATCGGTACACATGGAGATGGAGCCATAAAGAAATTCAGAATGGACAAAAGGTGTCTGGAGCACATAACCAGACCATCCCTGCTGGATGAAGTTCAAGCACTAAAGGCTAAATGACTTCCTCTGGTTTGCAATGTTTCTCATGTTCCTGGAACATTGATCCACTCCCCATTTGGGGTGAGGATTAGGATACTAACTTGCTACTTTTTTAGTAATTTATTTGGCTCAGGCTTTTAAATCAAGGCAATTTACATTTGCAGCCATTTATACAGATGGGTATTTTACTAGAGTAATCTGAGGGAATTGCTCAGTGGTGCTTCAGCACCTGGGATTTGAACCCACAGCCAGGTCCCCATCCACTGCTCCACATTGCTGCCTGCATGATAGTATCGATCCTGCTCTGTAGGTTCCTTCTGGTTTCCCAGAGGGTTTCATTAAACAAATAGCCAGAAAAAAACTATGTGCGAGAGTGCCATTACAGGAGACTGAGTTTCTTTTGTAGTTGATGTCACAGCTTTCCTGCTGTTTAACCTCTACTTTTGTTTTATATCATGTTGTATGTGCTCTGCATGACAAATTTTAGCTTCTGCTTAGACCACAGTTTCAATTTCACATGCGGGAAGGACAAGTCAGATCTGTGAATGCTTAAAACGGCACAGAAAATACTTTACCACCTTGCTCAGAGAAGCCATTGCAGATTATGTTTGGTGCAATACTTTGCTCAAATTAGCAGAAATCCCCCCAGGATGCACAAACAGGTTGCACAGAAATACTTCTCTTTTGCTGTCACTTGTAACACTGATGTAAGCCAGGAACAGCAGCAACAGCTGCAGAAGACTCTTCCAAAACAATATAGGGATTAAAAAACAATCCTACTTCTGCTGAAAATTGTGTGCTGTCACTAAAGCTCGTAATTGCCAACAGATGCAGGAAATTATTCCCCCAAAAAATGAAAATGTTTTCCTGTGCAGGGATCAACAATGCTTTGTAAAGCTCTCCTATGCCACTCTTTGCAATCAAAGGGCTTAACCTCTTGTCCATAGCTTTCAATGTAAAGATGCTGATCTTTCCAACCAAAGAGAGTAAATTTCAGACTTCCACAGTACTTTCTAAGAGATCCATCCATCCAGCATGTGCAGAGAACATTTAATGATTTTCTCTCCACACTCCCATGAACAAAGCCTCCAATTCCCCAAATCTTACTTTAAGAAAAAGCTCAATTAAAAATATAACCAAATAAATCTAAGATCCCAGCTTAAATGGAGGATGATGTACAAGGTTCCGAAAAGGAGCAGTGAGTCCTATCTACAGCTCCATCAGCTCGGAACTCTCCCAGGTCATGTATTTACAGACTTGCCAGACATGACTGGAGCTCAGCTCATGAACCATCCGCTAGGTCA
Organism: Lepisosteus platostomus; assembly: GCF_059453375.1. Lineage (NCBI taxonomy): Eukaryota > Metazoa > Chordata > Actinopteri > Semionotiformes > Lepisosteidae > Lepisosteus > Lepisosteus platostomus. Next base: position 11,001,667 of record NC_142632.1, read on the forward strand.
TGACCTTTCAGGGGTTACATGGTCGCCTCATTGCAAGGCTGCAATTTGTGAGCTTAGCTGCACATCCTCTCAACGTGCCCTCAATCACTGTAACTCTCAGGATTTTGTGAACTTGTTCTCAATATTCCTCTCATGCAGCTGCAGTATGCATTGCCCAAAACATGAACCCTTTTTTCTTTCACCAAATAAAGGTCTCGATTTAAATGAGAGCTACTGTACTTCTGGCCAATTCACGGTCATTTGTTACCAGTATTTGTTAGAAATAGTTCATCCGCGCCTTTTCTTGCACGGCGGAGGAAGCTGAGGGATCAGCCAGCCAAGGAAGGGGGCTCTCGGTCACTGTGTGTGCGGCAGGATTCGAAAAACAGGAGAGGCTTCCAATTCCGAAAATAATTTCGGATGCTACCCTTGCCCTTCGATGGAGCCGTTATTGTCAACGCGATTTTCTCCAGCCCCGTTTGCACTGATGGCAGCGATTCCTCCCCTCCCTCGATATCTTCTGAAGAAGGGGGGGGGGCGGGGATAAAAGCTGGCAGGGATAACGCAGAGAAGCTCCACATCTGAAAAGGCTGCAAGCCATAACACACAGAGAGGATTAGAGGGACCCAAACCACCGCACGGCAGAGTTCCTCTCCTTGTGCGTACAGCATCAATAATGCAGGAGGAGACTAACAACACACTGCTTTCTTCAAAGCCCCACATATAACAGCTGATCCCCCTGCTGCCGGTCGCCTTCTCAGCACAGATGCCCACTCACCCAGGGAAGGAGAGCCACATGGCCCTTCCGGAAGAACACCGCTTAACAGGTTGAGAGAAGAGGAAGGAGGAGGAGGAGGGGGACGACAACGTAAACGAGAGATGTGCCACCCAAGTAATTCCTGATCTAGGGGATCTGGGAGAGACCAGTCCAGCAGTGGGCTACCTGTAGGGCTGATTGACCACCTCTGGGGAGCTGGCGAGGGCTGAAGCCCCTTGCGTTGGGCCTGGGGTGGTGGACAGGCTACACAGAGGGAGGCTGTCCACAACCCGGGCAGCAACTGACAGCTGCTTAGTTTCATCAGCCTTCTTTTTGCCTCCACCAGCTTGACTATTTCCTTTGCTTTCTTTCCCCCCCATCGAATTTAGACCGAGTTTGGATAGCTCTACACCCTCATCCAACACAAATGACACCCGCGTGTCATAGACTGGGGTGCGGGTTAGAGATCTACATTTTGGATGCGGTGGGGTTATGGACTGAAGGCTTATGGGAGCTGCTGAAAGTACAACTGCGAGACAACACCGCTTCCTACTCACTGTCAGCAATTGCCATTAATGGGGGAGGCTGTTGAAATTGCACAGGATTGCCTGAAATAAAACTGATGCTAATCCATTACTGTTTTCAATTGAGGAATTGTCAATGGGCTTATTTTGATCAGACCATGAAGTCGCTACTCAAATCCTCCTGCTACTGTTTCTTTGACGCAGTGCTTTGCATGCGGACTGTTGCAAAGATGGCTGCAATATGGAAGAGCCACAGCAGAGAGAAACAAACTCATGGATTTATCTCAGAAAATAACTATCGAGTCTTGATATACTTATCAAGTGAGGTGCTCTAATTAAGGAAACCGTAGTCCTTGAGGGCTGAAAGGCATTCAGATCTCAACCTTACCCATCACCTACTTATCTTAATCACAAATTAATTGCTCCAGATCTTTAGAAATTAGATTTAATGGTGACCTAAAACACCAGCTGGACTGTGGCTCTGCTGGACAACCATCGCTGCAATTCACTGCTGCAGTATAAGACATAGAGCATATCTAGAACTGACACCCACATGTGTTTCACTTGAGATGTATTTGTTTGCGCAGCTACAGTGTCTTGTCCCTACCTTGTAAGACATGCAGAAAAGGACCTTAGGTCATGATTGTGACTTTATGGCTCACCACAATTCAGGAGAAACATGCACACGAATCCTCAGCTGTCCAGAGAGGCTCAGTAGCTTGCGCTGGTCTGAACCACAGCTGGATTTGAGATTTGGTTGAGCTCAGCTGAAGAGATTCGCACCCCCTCCTTTTTCCTTGCTGGGATTTTCATACCCGGGCCCACTGTAAATCAGAAAGCCCCGGCCTTGTCTTGAGAGAACGAGCTAGGAGATGACAAAGCGTGCTGCCAGATAAATAATATTTCGATAGAAGGAGCCGCATCTCCCCAAGAACCAACAAAGCGCCCTCTCTCCCCTTTGCCGTAATGAAGAATTATGCAAAGCGATTCTACAAAAGACAATCCCATCATGAGTAATAAATTAAAAGAGCCTCCTGGAATAAGGCAACAAAAAGAAGAAAAAATGGGCTGTTTCAAATTGAATTTCTTTGATTTGTTTCTTCTCCACAATCACCTTTCCCACTTTGTAATAACAGATACAATGCTTCCTAATTAATCATGCTTTTAGGGCACTGTGCTGGCCGTGCAATTCTATCCCGCTCTAATTACGCTTGGTAAAAGAGCAGGAACGGAGAGTGCAGTAATGTAATCATCTCTTGAACACAGGGTTTATTATAGTTTGCAGGGATGCTAGGATCTCTCATCCCTCTCCTCACTTTTGACTTGCAGTTCCGCTGGGCTGAAATGACTGCAGTGGAGAAATCCCTACAGGAGGGCAGAGCAGGAGGAAAGAACTTACCCCAACTTCACCGAAGAAGTGGGGGGAAGCTTCCTAATCCCAGAGTGCAAAGAAAGGGCTTCATTTTCTCCAGCCTTTGGTCAAACATTAGCATCGTAAATGTATGAGAAAGAATTCTGCAACTTTACGTTTCACAGTTTAACTCTTAACTCTTTCATATAAAGCTTACAAATTAGCCCGCTTCAGTAACTAATTCCACAAGCCCTGTGAATGGAGACTGATGAAGGAAAGAATCAGTTCACTTACGTATTTGGAACAAAAAAAAAAAAACAGAAGCTTTGTTTATCAAACAGAAAGTGCGCAGTTTTTTAGCGATTTTAAGAGCTTAACCAGATTAATGATAGGAGCAAATATATTATTGTAAGCTTGACCTATGAAACTAGTCAAAGTTTTTACTCTGTATGTGTTCAGTATAAAACTGGGACAGTACATTTGATTATCTTTAACAAATAAACTTATAAACACTGTAGCAGAACCTAACTCCCTCTTGAACTGGGTCTCTACATCTGCAGTGACTGATATTCATTCATTTTTGGATGAAGGGAAAAATAAAAGAAAATATTTCAGCATTTCCTCTGACACAGGTATGCAGATGGGCAAGATGTTCCACCTGGCTTCCATTTAAAAATCTCTTATTTTCCAGTTTCCCCTTTTTATGATACAGATTGGATTTTAATTACAGGACTCATAACACATAAGAATCAGCTCATTAACAGTGTGAAATGATTTTTTCATAGGAATTTTATACAGCGAGTGGCAGCTGGCATTAACAAGGTTAGAATTTCTTTCATTATCATCTTAATTTTTCGTACAAGAAGAGGATGATAAAAGATCCTGGCTCATATAAACAGGCAGCAATGGAGCAGGAACCCACTGAATGAAGACTAAAGATTCATGTGAACTTTAAGCACCTGCAAGAATAGTGAAAGTAAAACAAATCAGGCTAAAAAGTGATTTCTAGGGAGGTTTTTGAAATGTGGACCCTTTAGAAATGGGACAGGTAGTACAATATTAAAATCATTCCCCTCCTGAAGATCTTTCTTTAAAATAAAAATGGCAGAGCAGTGTAGTTCTCTTTATGGATAGTTTCACATAATAGTAATACTAGTAAAAGGATTTTTTTTACAGGGATCAAATAATGCTTGAGACCGCTGTCAGCAAATGTCAGTTTATACATAGGGAGTTTGATCAAATTCACTTTATGAATTTTATTTTTTCATAGCATGCCGGAGTCCCAGTGGTATTTGTGCAACACAAATTGAATTAAGCTCTTAAGACTATGGTTTATTATGGGATAATAAACAACCTTGTTTTTTGCAGTTCTAGATGTAAAGGTTAACTGAATAGTACAAAAAATAAATCGAACATTTTCATGCCGTGTCACCTGATCCCCTCTCTCTACTGTACTTTTCAGTGTGGAATTAACTTTTATTTTTCCTTGCATCCAATGAGTTCACTAGAAACTCATGTTGTAACAAAGTTGACCCTACAGTATAATACAGTGGTTCCCTGTTGGTTTTTGTTCCAGCCCTGACTTACACAATCAAACCCTTCATTGACTTAATTATAAGACTCTTTTGACCTGTTTGCTCCCAGCTCTTACATACAGTATATTGGAGCTTTAGCCATTGTGGTTTCTAAGTGAAACAAATTAAGCAACTTCTTAGATCATGCAGGGCTCCAGAGACCTAATGAAGGTGGAATGGAACGAAAACCAGCAGGAGTGTGGGTCACCGGGATTGGAACCAGAACCACTGATATAATAGTTCTCACATACTATATGTCGGCCTCAGAGCTCTAGATATGCAGTAAAGCCCTGGTTGGCTGTTGAGTTCCACGTTGCTGTATTTGAGTTTCACGCACGTTTTAATTAAGGGCATTAGAACGCAGAAAAGGCTGGAAACCAGACACGGCCATTCTGATCATCTGACTTGTCTCGCCGCTTGTAAGGTATTGATCTAAAGGAAACGGATTGCAAGTGATGTTCTGGATGCATCAAAAACTTGCCATCAAGCAAATGTGTCTGCAATAGATTGTTAATACACACATTCTTTCAATATCAAGTGCAGTACAAATAACTATGTCTATAAGCCTGGGGTTACTTGATTGTCTACTGCCTTAAATTGCTAATGAGTTATAGACACACATGTCAGACTCGGGATGCGTGCTGTCACTCATATAGATCAGAGATCGTAAAGCCTTTATTTCTTCATCGATTGTGAAACACTCTCTTTACCACAGAAAGAATCCCAGACATTAAATCCAATTAAGCCCAAGGCTAAATGCTCACACTTGAAATATTCTTTTTTTTTTTTCCATTGATCTTTGAATAACATCCACAGCAACACACGCTAGGCCATGAAAGCCAAGCCCACCTCCATTTGTATTTCCATTGTGACGAGAGTAAAACGAATGCCACCTCATTGATTTTACAGACTCACAGCCGGCTGTCCCACCCACGTACCCCCATCAGAGATCTCATGCGACGTATAAAGTTGGCAAAGAATAAAATTCACTGTTTGTGGTGGTGACGACAGGTACTGCCCGAGATTAAACAATAAACTTAATATCTAGAACAACAAGATGCCATTCAGCTGCCCTCTGTCAGGATGGGCATCACAGGTTTGGGAAGCCAATTGCTTTTTTTCCCCCCAAAGGAAGGTTAGTCCTAAACGTGGCACAGAGCTTAGGGCTAACAGAGGAGGTGAGTGCAGGATTAGATATGCAGACAGTGATGCATATTCGGTGCTGTGGAAGCAGTTAAGGTACAGTATAATTACACAACTGTGGACTCATAGATCCATTGATCGCTGAATTATTCCACAAAATGGCCTTGATTGCTATTTCATCTATATTAATGATTTTAATACCCTTCCCATAGCATGTTTATATAGATTGCAATATATACCTCTTCCACAGATAACCAAAACAAAAAAAGTTAATGTAAATCCATTAATCTTCCTGTCACTGAGCCCATTACATTGAATGTCTTTTGCTCCAAGCCAGGTTGATATTTTATTGGTCAAAGGCGATTTGGAAGACATTTTTATTTTGCACCTCTGCAGACGGTCCTAGTAACTATCCCAACCAATGCAGCGTATTTTCTAAGGATTTGTATTTAGTTGCATTCAAACGATGTTAACCACTGGAGCTATACATCACTTGAGTTTGCACACTCTTAAAAATGTCGTGCAGTATCAATTTCTTTAGTCAATTACATTGTTAGGGGTTGCAAACCGGTTCTAAACATCAATTACGGCAGAGGAAAATTTATTAAAGGGCTCCGGCAGGAACAGCAAGCAACGAAGAGCACAGAGCTTTCTAAAGAGACATCCGCTATCCGAAGTACTCAAGCCTCCATCAGCACCTGTATTAACCTGTGGCCGATAAGATCATGTTATCTCTACCGATATTCAATAATTCATTTATACGATTAAAAAAAAGTACAATGGGGTGTAACTAGAGTACAGTCACACAGCCAACAGGATTACATTTGCGGCTTCTTTTTATCAGATTAATTCAGTGTAACTGAGCCTGTAGGTATCCATTTCTCAATTATTTTTAGTGACAAGGTAGGAAGGCATCATGTCAAGATAGCAGGGTGATTAGTGAGGCTTCGTAGGGGAGTAAAGAGGACAAAGCTCTAGGTTTCTCTCTCCTGTAACAACAGGAACTAATCTGGGAGCTGTGCTCTTGAGTGAAGATGCATAGAATCACTCTGCTTGCCCACCAGCGCAGGCATATCTGCTGTGTGATCTGGTCCATACTGCATCACACCCCACACACAAGAGAGAGGTGAGAGCACCAAAACCTTTCTGCCCATTGGTCCTGAAATGTCTTGTGTGCTCAATATGGTACAAAACATTCTGCAGTCACTCAAAACGTGCTGTAGTAAAGTCTTTGTATGACAGCTATTAACACGTTTTCATAACATGCATACTGTAATATGGCTCGAGTGGCACCAAGCTTGTTACAGGAAGTGACATCATCCCCTTGGCTCCTGAACAGCCCCTAAATTCTCCTACACCAGGAAGCCTGTCCATTTTGTAAAGGGGGATTCTCTGCTTTCTAGGGAGTTATGCTGCATGACTGAAGCAGAGGTGCCCATGAACAGATGCAATCAAATTGCAGTGGGCGCAGAGCCACACTCATCACGTAAGCAACCACATTTTTGCTTTGTCAGGTTGTGGAAATGTATATATGAGCTACAGCAAATGATCCTTGATAACGTTCAACAATGGAGTTAAATTGGCTTTTAACTCTACCTTTTCAGATCATAAGCATGATGTTTGAGCTGTGTGTCTGAGTTTGGCTGGTTGATGCCTTTATCCACGGCTATTTGAAAAGGTGCCATTATCCAGCCTTTTATTACAACACCTTCTCCCATTGTAAAAATAAAAAAATCTATTGTTCCCCTATTTCTGCACTTTCCAGAACTGAACACTGAAAAAGCTATTATAGAAAGTTTAATTGCTCAATACAAGCACCACCATAAACTATTTCTTCACAAAAGTTATTTCACTGTGACACAAGCCAGACACATGCAGCTAGATTTTCCTGACACATTCAAAAGACTTCATTAATCTTCCTCTGTGACAGAAGTAATTCAAGGTTCTTTCGAAACTGAGGAAGAAAAAAAAACAATCATTTTCCTGTAGCCTTATTCTGTCACAGCAAGAAGCATCCCAAAGTTTTTAAAAGCAGTCTAAAGATTATTTGACATCTTTCACTATTTATAAAATAGAAAAAAAAATAATGGGTACAATGTAAAATTTCTCACAGGGCACCTTTCCTTAATCAATCAATACAAGAAAATAAAAATATCCCCAAGTGCATTCTTAAACTAACAAATGAATTGGAGTGTAACAGCAAGTAGGACCAAATTTATGTTTTTCACACATGCCAATTCAAAGACTAGAATCTAGGCCCCCCCAAACACCAAGTTCGATCAAAACTACCTTTCTTCATTCCACAGTAATTGACCAATCTCTTGAATAACATCAACAGGGCAAACCAGCATGGGAATACGAGATGCCGTTTTGATTTTTGCAAATTAGGAACGTGTTCTTTCTAGTTGCAAGTATACTGGTACTTCCAAAATGCAGCCACATGAATAAACAAAGTTACAAACCCATCCCGAGGCATTCTAACCGAGCGCTGCCTGGAAAGACAGAGGCAGTGTCACTACGTACAGGGGGCATGCTGTGCTATGCTGGTCTGACAAGGAAACATCGATAATTTTAAGGGCAACTGCAGTGACCCACAAGACATGTTTCAAGATCACAACATCGTAGGGGGAAATGTTAAGGGACTGTGGAGCAACATGGGGTTTGGTCACCTGGAACGCTGTACAATACCTCCAAATCATCTGCAAGAATAAGCAGACATGAACAAAGTGGAGTCACAAGCCATCCAGAAAGTAGTTACAAGGTTTGACACGCTCGACCTTTTACACTGCATTTAAAGCATTTCGCCTTTGATCAGTTCTGTTGCAAACATAAAGCAATGCATGAACGAAAGTTGGGCCCGATGACCAGAACTGGAGAGCAGAGCGAGTATCTTTAATGTGCACAGCACATGAGCATTGACCCAACCAACAGGGGAAGGACATGCATATTTTATACTGCTGGTGCTCATTAAACTCTTGCCACATCCCCAGGAAATAGGCCTTTTTTTCCCCCAAAACTCCTCAGGAAAAGGTCACTATCTATCTCATTTCCATAACGACCTGAGAGACAATGGAAGCAAACGAGCAGCCTAAATCAATGCAACAACACCTGCTATCTCTTGCACTGCATTGATCCATTTCTGTGAAGCGCCCAGCTATGCAGTCTGCCTTCCAGTGTTCTTCCAGACGGATCGGTTTTTTTATTTTAAAAATTAAGGTGGGAACCTGTAATGAGAAGCCGGCACTGAGCGCCTATTCCTTCTGCACATTTGCCAAGAGGCATGACAATTGTCTCCAATAAAGAATTTAGGATAAGATTAAAAGCGCCTTGGTTCAAACGCTTGTGCAGTGTGTGAAGAGCATTATTCATGAGTCTTAAAGCTCTTAGAAGTACATCATAAACTATTCAGTCTGCGCTAGAAAAATGAAGAAAACAAACCAACGCAACAAGAACAAGCAAAATATTTGCTTTCTGGTTAAAGTACAATAAATGAATGACTAAAGTATGCTTCTTCCAACACAGAAATACGATATCATGCAGCATAAGGCCAGACTAGGCCACCAATTACTGCCCAATTTAATTTAGGATTTGAATCGCATGAAAATTTAACAACGCATCTGTGCACCAATGACATCTGAAAGCCTATCGAAATAAAATGCAATGGCTAGGCAGGAAGGCATTTTTTTTTAAATGATGAAGCCGATTTCATCGCACTCCGCTTCCAGGTTAGTCAGCACAAAAGCATTAAGATCTGGCCAAGTTCAAAAGGGGGCTGAACGAACCCCAGACCCAGGCCCCCCCTGTAGGTTGAGCATGGGGTCAGGCAGGGTGCTGGATTGCTGCAGTGGTGCGCTGTGGAGAGGAAACCCACCTCAAGGGTGCACACAGGAAGGAGCCATGAGGAATGGCTGGACTCCTTTAAATCGACGATTTCCAAAGGTCAAAAGGCTAACACGTTTCTTATTTTTGTTTCTGAAGATCTTCTTCCGCTCAGTGTGCAGGCTGAACAATAAATGAGTCGCTTGCCTTGAGGTACACAGCCACGAATTTCCAACAAAATTATGATCGCAAAGAGATTAAGGCACATGCATGATGTTGCTGGGACTATCAGGATTTCTTCAATAGAGCCGAGCACAAAGCAATCTTAAAACAGGCACTGTTCAGCCCATCTGACCTCTGTAAACCTCAAGCAGAACAGTTCCAAATCTGCCAGCCCTCGTGCAGTTCTGGATAAAGTCCAAACCTCCAGGAGAACAGGAGAAGCTGTCTGCTTAAACAGTGGGCATATTGAGATCTAACTGGTAGGGGGACTCCGTTTGCCTCCAGCCTCATTCACGCACGCAGAGTCAGTTCATGTTAATTTCCCCACTCGAGCTGCATCTTTTCCTCCTGATGCGAACATAAATCATACTCGTTTCTTTCATAATTGCAGTTTATGACAGAACTATACGATGATACAGACATTTTCCACAATGCACTTAAGCGTCTGGTAGCAATTTAGATCAGAGTTTGCAAATGCCATTTAGAAACTGAATATTTAAAATAAAGACTGACAATTGTGATGACCAACCTTTAGTGCAAATTAAGTAACAAAGCCTTAGTCCTGACCATAGGTTGAATCACACTGCTTAGCTTAGCTCTAGGGTTACTTGCAGAAGATTGTTCCACTTATCATATTTTAGAAATATACTAACATATGGATTATCATTAGTTTAGAAAATGGATATTTGCCTTCCTGAGTCTGATGCCTTTGAACTCCAGTTCTGTGGTGCCTTGAATCAAAAACATGCAATGCTTTCAGAGAAAGAGGAATAAAAAAAAATACTGAATTCGTTTTCCACTGGACTTGTAAACTGATCTACAAGGCTGTTGATTTCATGCTTGTCCACTGGCGAATGGCTTTCACGGTGTTGTGCAATTTTATCTGATCAAATTTACAGCAGGAAAGATGAAAGACTCAGATCTTGCATCTGATCGTCTCCTTCACCCTCATCCTACAAGAGCCCTTCTGCTACAGGCTCTCAGGAGGATGGGATCATTTCAAGAGCAGTGGGAAGGACACAAACAACTCAATACGCATTCCCCTGAACAAGTTAATGGACCCTAGCTAGTTAAGCTATGTCACTTAAGGTCGGCAGGTGTACGGGGAAATTAGGCAGAATGAGTTTGACTACATTGATTTAACTAGTAACACTGCAAAACAATTCCATTGTACAAACTGTCTTGCCTGCAAAACAAATGCATCCAAGTAGCTCTTGTGTCACGCAGTAGTAAAACAAGCTGTGGAAAGGCCAGGTCTGGGAGGAGAGCAGGGACTAGGGAGCTGTTCTGCCCATGCACAAGACTCTCAGGGGCTCTTTTGGAAGAGGTGTTTGCAAGTAGCAACTGCAGTTTCAGCATCTGCTACCACACACTTGGCTCTTCTTGTTAATAAAAGATACATTCCATTGAAGCACACTCCGCAGAGAGCAAGACAGCGCAAGTACAACAAGGAGCACCTGCATCCCTCAATGAGGGCTATAAAGGTGTCATGTTGTGCCGATCCGCAGCATTCACATTCTCTCTGGGAGGCAGAGCGGCAGAATTAAAAAGCCACAAGCAAATTAACGACGCACAGACCAACAGAGCAGGACATTTGAAAAGCATGATATTTGAAAAGGCAAACGATACAGCTTCCTGTGAAGGGTTAACAACATTAAAAAAAAGAGACTATATCACATCAGTCATTGCCAAGGCTTTCTTTAAGATGTCTGAAAGCCTTTTCAATTTTCATTTTTATTCAGATGGAGAAAACATTACCCTTGAGCGCCAGCTTAGCGATGCTAGCTCATTGTGTACCAATCAATTAAGGACTTCCCTCCCTTAACGAGCTTTAATCCAAGCATGCTTCCATTTCTTTTTTTTTATTTATGCCATCCCAAAACAGCAAGATATCACTCCTGCCAAAAACAACAGAAGAAAATAATATTGCACACCAGTGTGAGATTTATTTTAGGAGCTACTGTATGTCAGCAGATGTTGTAATATCTCTAGATTTCTCACCGTTAACCAGCTTCAGTCAGGAGAACAGGGGACTTGGACAGTGTGCACTCAGCCCTGAATGTGTGATTGAAGGAGCACAGCTGAATAAAGTCTCCATTTTATACAACATTACCGACTGATGCAAGTCTGAGAGCAGCCATGAATTCTCTTCCAAAGGGTATCCAAGTAACCTTCCATACTGAACCGCTCAAGATCTGTGTTGCAGCTGTTAAGCTTTAAACTCGTGCGTGTTCAAAGCCAACATGCAAAGCCATCTGCATGCATGTTTTAAATGGAGTGGTTTTTTGGGGGTTGAAATGCATGAAAAGTATTTTTTGGACGAGCTTTGGTTGGCATGTTACCTTGGAACAAGGTATAGAGAAGTAATTAAAATAATCGGGTAGCTTGGAAGCGAATGCCTGAGGTGTCAGCTCAGGTGCAGGTTGGCAGTATGCAAAAAGTGTACTCGTGCTGGAACGTGAATGAAGGTGTGACATTGTGCAAAAACCTCCCCACATCATACCCATCATTCCTTAGTTAGAAAAACTTATGCAAAAGTAGTGTGTAACCACCCTCAGGAGACTTTGTGCTGTTATTGTTTTCAGAAAGAATATGCAGCAGGTTTTTACTCAACACACTAGCTGCATATTAATGTGGTTGTCAATGAGCACTTTCACATAGAAAGAGGACTAATCACGCCTGTTAGGCAATGCTCAGAGGAAGCCATTGAATGGCATTAAGCTGCTAATTTCCAGGCTTCATTATCTTATTATTCCAAGAATGCAAAAGCAAAATAAAAATAAAAAATAACACGACTATTTCCTTGTCTTAGACGCAAAAGCGAGCACAACGATATTGGTTTCCTGCTCCTCTAAAGGCAGCTGAACACCACATAATAGGCTTTGCAGCACTTAATGTTTCTTTGAAGGCAGGAATGAAAAGAAGAGAGTGCAATGAAAAGATCCATTAAAGAGCGATTTCGCCCCACATGTATAATCAATTTACACCATTAAGTTCTCATCCTAAACAAGAGCTCAGCTCCCTCTCAGAAGGTGTGGTTCCCATACTGTACTCACTCATTAGGTTTTAACAAACTAGAGTGTTGTTATAAATACCTTATTTTTGTGCAAATGTGACATGTGATGTTTATTTTAAGAAGCACTTATTTTCACAGTAAGATTCTACCACTCCTGATTGGTAATGTCAGTTACTTTTCTGTTTTTCCAGATGGTGACTTAGAATACCTTTTTCTTTAAAGTTCTGCAGTTCACTTGGCAGCTGGCAAACATTCCATTGAAAACTTCTCTAGCAATTAAGCTTTTAAACTATAGAAAACGCAAGATTGATCGAGTGTGACCTGACAATTACACTAGCTAAGAAAGTGCTTACTGTATCCACAATCTACAACAAGTAATGAGCGTGCACTGAAACAAAGTTACAAATCTCACATAATCTCCAGGCAAACACAGAAAACCAGCTAAAAGCAGTTTACGAATAGAGGTAAGGGGAAAAAACACATTCAAACTCGCTGCTCAAGAGAGCTCAACTTTAGAAAATAGAAAATGTTTTAGAAAATGTCCATTTTTTTTGTCTTCTGAACTGTAGTGTGCCCAGCCCACAGACACAAAACGGCAGAGGAGAGAGGCTGAAAACCTCAGAGGTTTAGAAGTTAATTGCTAAGTTTTGTTGGCTGTTGGTGGCATTTTAGATCTACATTCAGTTGGCAAAAAAAAAACATTGACATTTAGAGGGCATTCTTGAGAGATGCAACCACTTACCTTCATATTACATGACAGAAGAGGATCACAAGGTCCTCATCTATAAAGCATTTACAGGTCAACATCATGAGGTCAAACGTGGCTTAAAATACAAACTGCGGGAAAATGATAATGATACTGACAGTTGAATCCGAGGTTTGCCAAGTCTCGGAATTAACATTTTTAAACTGCCTTGATTGAATCAAGGAGGAGAAGAAATCAGGCTCTCATGGCTTATTAAGGCAAGATTTCAGTAGACAACACATTCTCCCCATCAACATCCTGTTGTCAAAGGAATTAATTTACCTCATTCCCTGGAACTGGAACAGTATTTGCTTATCCCCTCTTCCCTAGGTTTTCCAGTTCATTGAGCGTCTCCTTCAGCAGCACTTAAAGCAAACTGCATCTTAATGGTTGTAATAGCCTGATCAGATATGACCATTTATTAGCTGAAGCTACAGTACAGCACTATGCACTACATTAGGTTTTATAGATATAATACAGATTGCATTCTGGCCATGTAAAGTCAGCTACAGCAACAATGCAGAGCACTGAGCAATAAAAGAGAGCTCTCTAACTGGCTAATGCCTATTAATGATTTATTTTTCAATAATAAAAATAATAATTACTCCTTATACTTACAGTATGTAACGCTTTTCTGGGCACTCCACTCAAACAGCTAAAGGCCACCAGTACACTCACCACACATCAGTTATTAAAGGCCAGGGGGAAATTTGGCCATGAAACCAGAGCTAACACCCTTACAAGCCCTGGGATTTTTAATGACCATGGAGAGTTAGGACCTCGGTTTTCCATCTCATCCGAAGGACGGCGCCTGTTTATAGTATAGCGTCCCCATCACTTAACTGGGGCATTAGGACCCACACAGACTGCAGGGTGAGTTCCGCCTACTGGCCCCACTAACACCTCTTCCAGCAGCAGCCTGAGCTTTCCCAGGATCCCATCCAGGTACTGACCAGGCTCACACCTGTTAAGCTTCAGTAGGTTGCCAGTGGCGAGCTGCAGGGTGATATACCTGAATAGTTTAAGATTATGTACTTTACTAGGCAGCAACTTTTCTCTTGTGGTACAAAAAAAACCCTGCCAAGTTGTACAAATTGGCTCAGTGGGACTTTTCAAGGAACAGCTGGATGAGATTTTGGTATCAATTTGCAGACAGCAACCAGAATGAGCAGGAGCGTCGGATTAGCTCCTCTCATTTGCAGCTCTCCTCGTGCGCTTGTGCTTTGATGCCCTCGTGCAAATCTCTGCGGGGGATCTGCCCCACACCCACACTTACCCCAGGTGCAAAATCAGTGCCTTTTAACTTCTGAACTCCGAGGGCAGCAGTAGTAGCAGGCAGACTAGACACTCACTGCAAAAAAACCCACAGCTCCTAATATGGTTCATTTATTTCCCTGTAAAAGTTAATGAGTTTATTCAGAGGGGGTTGCCAAAACTCCTTTTATGTTTTAATCAGGATTAACACTGGCGTGCATCTCCCACAATACTTTATTAATCGTCTCCTCTCACGGTTCATTACCTCCCTGGTTCTTTTTTTGCTGTGGCAGAGATACTGAAGGGCTTTGGGACAGACAGAGCTTTGCATTAACCAACCCATTAAAGCAAAATCACCTAGAGATCGTTGCATGCGTTGTGTTCATTAAGCTGATCTGTCTTTGAGCGCGAGACTGTTTCTCTGCGTGAACCAATGGGAAGTCTGCTGCTGTAAACATGAGTTGGGCTTTAAGGGAGGTGGTAAAAGAGTCAAAGGACTCTGTTGTTCTAACAAAAGCTCAATAAATAAGAGTGAACGCATTAAAATATCAAAAATGACAAGCCTGCTTTGCAACAAGGAGTCGGCAGCACCATCAAACCAGTGCATTTGATGCATTGTGAGCACTGTATTGCATATAACATGTAATTACATTGTAATAACTGGTCACCTGCAGATTGTAAAATGATATAGCTTGGACACTTGTGCATGATCGCAGAGCGATTATGAAAATTATTTGAAAAGTAATAGCAAAAATAAGTCCTTATACCTACGCAATTACAAGAAGAATCAGGGGAACTAGGTCTAGCGATTACATTTGTTTCTGAGCAGCCTTAGCCTTTTCTGATGGTGGAAAAAAAATCATTATTACATTATGCAATGTTTGTTTTATACCTCAAATGTATTAGAAAGGCCTGCACATGGAGATTATAAAGCATCGTTATCTTAAGCTCTAGGAGCCAGGCATTTATGCATTTTCTTCTCTAAATGATTAATCAGTCTGCTAAGAATCAACACAGGAAGCAAAATATTAAATAAAACATCAAAAGCTATCGTTCTGAGTTTTTAAATCAGAATTCCAGACACACTCATCTGCTAATGTTCACTTACCCCCTCCAGCTAATAAGATACAGACTGAAAGGTATTTGTTCTCTGGGATATCTGTCTAGCTAGGCACAGCAGTCCCACTATCAGTGCTGTGAAGAGACACACACTGAAGAATGCCCCTCACCCCTTAAGTTCCCTTTCTGTGCATTGCAGACAATGTAAGAAAATGCTGGGAAGCACAACCACACATTACAAGAAATAATGTTCATTTAATACTGATTAACAGCTAGGGATGAAAAGAGAAAATTACTCTAAAGCCCCTAGAAATGATTCAATGAGTCCTGTGCCTCAATACTACAATGGGATAACACATATCTGAATTCAGCACACTGAACTATAGACCGGGAGCCGCTAACTGCTAGAGCTAACAGTTTGGGTTTCTGTAATCAGTGCCACCATTCCAGGAGATTCTGAAGGCCAACCCATTTACATTTCGAATCACAGCACAATTTATTTTTTTCCGACCAAAAAACTGTATTGGCTATAAGTTGCTTTCCTGCAGCAGCGCAGAAATCCCTGGAATTTTGAGACGGATTTCCTCCCTTCAGAGGCAGCAGAAACAAGGATGGGAGGAATGAACACAACATGGATGAGACAACGAGTGGGTCTCTTACATAAAAATTAAAATGGAGCAATAGAGCATTTTTGCTACCCTCCTGTTCCCCTGACTTCACCCGACAAATGTGCAAATTCACACAACACCACAAATGCACAAAAATAAGACTTCAGTGTTTACAAAAAGTAATTAGACTATAGTATATATATAAACAAAAATAAATACAGAACAGAACAAACATATTACCTTTTTCCATAAACCACATATTGATTACTTATTTAAAGGGGAACTGCTGTCCCAATCTTTCAAAGCAGTTATTACATCTTGGTAACAAATTTATTGACAGTATGGAAACATTTACATATTTCAAGTTCAGCACAAAACTGTGAAATTTGTGAAAGTTGTTGTAAAGCCCCTGGTCTCGCCACGGCGAGAGCAAGCGTTCATGGGAACTGTGACGTGAAGTGGCCCTTCCTGCTCACTAGTCACTGTAAGGACTCATGTAATGTGATGGACGAGCGAATAAGTACAGGTTGCGCAGCAGATATTTCACCGCCGAAAGCTTCCAATGTGACTTGCATGCAGAGTTAACAAGTAAGTTTCATTTAACAGCTAAACCGTCTCGAAATCGCGTGTAACATCCCTACTGGATTAAAAGAGATGTACAGTATTGACAAGCCTGCTTGTTTACAACATGATATGGCCGCTTCACCTCACCGGAAGTTGTGTTACTTCATTCTGAATCATAGAATATGGCGCTGTGCATACCTGGAAATTGTCTATTTTGTTGTGTAAATTTAAGATTTTACAAGTTACTGTGTACATTCTACTTTTATTGTAGATTAAAATGCACTCATCAATGCTGATTCTTTTCAACACTGAAATAAAAACAGCAGTATAGTTTTTGCATTTTTTAAGTATTGTGTACACGGTTTACTGCTCTCTACATTTAGATTATATGGATTAATGAGTTATCCGTTGTATACAATTGATTAATACACCACTTAAATATTTAATTGGAAAAGAAGACTTCTTTTCACATGGCATACTTTTTAAATGAATAAGTTATTATATACAGTATATTGAGCAAACTGTGTATGTCCTAATGAAGGCTTTTTTGTGCCAGAACTTTGACAACGTATAATAAGTTATTATGGAGCAGAGCGTGTTCTGCTCTTTCCTTTATTTTGTGGGCCAGCTCCTCAGTTACTTTGTGTGCATATTCTCTTCTCATTTAGGATAAATACAACCAAGCAGACTGGAGGAAAGCAGGAAAGTAGCCAAAAAGCCAGCAGATGGAAGGCATCAACCCAGAACGACCTGTCTGGGCTACGACAATACCACCATCCATGACAGAAGTCCCTGGAGGCAGAGAGGAACAGAATTTACCTGCTCAACAGCGTGCGACTACTGCACCAGGAAAGTTATTAAGAAAAGAAGAAAAAACACAGATCCTGCCAGAATTATTCTTTTTGTATTTATGACTGGTGCGCTTAGATACCTGCCATTATCCTATCTGAAACAATTCCACCACATCCAGGTCATCTTGTTTTGATCCTCGTCTTTGTTCTTGAGCAGAAGCAATTTAAAACATAAATGAAATGGTTCTAAATAAACATAGCCATTTTCACACCTCAGCTAATGATGCAGAACGACTCAGAATTCACATCCTTCATGCTTCTGAAACCCTCAAACCTAGGATGATGATGTCCTTTGGAAAAAACTGCTCGATGGCAGGCTCTGGAGTTCACATAGCCCTGAAGGTCACAGGTATCAAAACGCTCTGAGTAGCTACTTTCAGATCGGCAGCAGAGGCACAATTTGGTTCCCGTTTCACTCCAAGAGAGTGTGTTCAGCTCAGGGTTTAATTACTCACAGGCATCAATCTGAATCCTTAATACGCCACGAGCAGATGCTTCACCACTGAAGAGCCAAGGGGGGCTTTGCCGAATGATAGGCAATAAAACATTTTCATTAGGTTCAATGGCTTGAAGTTAACCCCCCCCTCCTCCTCTGTTAAAGAGAACAGCACAGATAAACATTATTCATTTCCATTCGCTGAACTGAGGGGTAGAGCACTTGGAACACGAAAAAAATAAATTGCATTTTCCTCTTCATCTCTTCCTTCTGTGCCTAGGAACTGCTGGATAATTGCAAGGGAGGGAGCCTCTCTCTTCTGGAAACAAAAACCCGAATACCTTGTGCGTTTGTCTCTTCTGGGTTACCAGGTAAGAACAGCCTCAGTGACCCAGTTCCCAAGGCCGATATCTGTTGGCCGGGACTGGGAGAGGAAAAGAATTCACGGCACTTGGAATGACACCACCTGGCATTTAAGTACAAAGATTATTGAGTGGTTTTAGGCTGTGGGCCGACCACCAGGCCAGAGGTCGCTGCACAGGTGGAGTTGGGGGTGTAGGAGGGAGGCAGAAGGCGAAAAGGAAGATATACAGGATTTTTTTTTAATGTAAGGAAATGACATCAGGAATGATTATGAATTAGGGCAGCTGAGGCCAGTTGAAGTTAGCTGCTGCCATCTCTCCTGAACTTTCATTATAAACTCCACATAAGCCTTTAGATTTACAGAAGTTGTACGGGGAGGACGAAAAACCCCAAATTTGGAGTTGGAAATGTACCAAACTGTTGTTCCAAACAGGACAGGACTGCTGAACTGCAGGAGGCCTAAATACACATACAGCACAGATGTCAACACTTCTCTGATCCGTGATATCGGGTGATGATCTGTTCCATTTAGGCTGAAGGAAGTCCAGCATGGCTTCCTTAATGCATTCAAGAAAGTGCCACATGGTGCAGTGACACTGAATTATTCACATGTTTTTGCTTTACTTACCATATTCTCTGTAGGCTTTGCAGCTTCTAAACCAAAAAAGGGGTTTATTTATTTATGTCTGTTTACTCAGGGCTAAATCACAGTGGTCAGCAGAACTAATGAAGTGCACTGTTAAGGAAAAAGCTCTTGGGGGCATAGATAAAATATTTATATCATCAACTTTTATTCAGCTCAGCACTTCACGAACTACGGTTGGCCACATTAACAGCAAAATGTGTGCTTTCCAAGAAACTCCCGGTTAAACACAAGAGCATTTATTTCAGATAATGGGTAATATCACCCTATGTCTCCTGCTGCTGCCTCGCTTTCCTAAAATGTCTCACTTTTTTCCTTCCCTCTTCTCGAA
Source organism: Lepisosteus platostomus (assembly GCF_059453375.1). NCBI lineage: Eukaryota > Metazoa > Chordata > Actinopteri > Semionotiformes > Lepisosteidae > Lepisosteus > Lepisosteus platostomus. Next base: position 11,020,906 of record NC_142632.1, read on the forward strand.
TTATTATGCTAAACGGAAAGCTGTTATATACCTGGGCACGGATGAGCTGATATCCTCAAATTATCTTCTTCAAATGCTTCACAAGAGCTCTGCGGGAAATATGTTTACATGAAAATGTAAATTCTCATATGGGATAAACTCAGAAGGTAATTGCTTTTTAAAAGACAAAGGCAGTCCTTTAGGTCACTGCTGTATCGCTCACGTAAGCCTCTTCCCTGCTGTGATGGAAAACGGTCTTCTTGGCTTGTGGGTTTTTAGGTGGTTTTTACCTTAATCTTTTAATGCCGTCAATCTGAATGAGCTGAACCTTGGCCACGTTCCACTATTAACAGCTTCAGGGCTTTTATCACAAATGGCTTCACAACCAAAAGTGTAGACTTCCACCGTTTTTGGAAGTCGATTAAATCACCCCCCCCTCCCATTAGGAGATCTTCTGCCTCACCCAGAGGGATCCCCTCATGCAGGAACCCGAGCCAAGAGCAGAGCGCGCGCGCCTCGAGTTTGGACCCGACACTTGCTTGAGCCCTAAAAATCAGAGCAGTCTGTCTGTGCTCTGATCTCGGGCTCTGCTTGCTGTGCTTTCTCCTGACACGCAGCGCCATTGTGATCAGGGCTGGGGGGGGTTCATTAACCTTCCTGTGACTGCCTCACTGGATGAGCGCAAGGGCTGTTTATTTACAGACCAGACTGCCTGACCTTTCCTGCTGCCTGCCTGCCCACGCCAGGCAACCAGGGATTTCAATTGATTATTCAGCATCTCTTCTATTTGCTGACATTATTCCACCCCTGAATCCTTTGTTACCTGTAGAATACAGAAGGCAGGAGTTTTTCTCTGGCTGTCTTGGGTAAAGGGGGGCCTTAGCCTTTTTGTGGTCGGATGGATGGGTGTACTCTGAGAGGAGTGGCTGCTGCTCTTACTTACACAGTCTCAGAGTCCACTCCTGCAAGCAGCGTGGTGAGAGACTACAGACTGAGTACAGTAGGGTCTTGACATTCGTAAGGGTTCCGTGTAGAAAACATAAAGAAAAGACAAATATACACATATAAAGTAACCAAGTCCACCTCTATACCATCACATGATGTACTACAGTTTATAGTATGTATGGTAAATAGACAATGAAAACCATTTAACTTAAAATTAAACAACATTGATCAACTAACAAACAGTAATCACAGGGTTATGATAGTAAATCGGTTAAAATAAACACTGTGAATCCCTCCTCTGCAGCCAGCCTGCACTTGATCTCTCTGCTTCCGTGATTAACACTCTGCACTGTAATGAAACAGGCGAAAGAAAACCTGTCAGTGAGCCTGAAAAGTCAGCCCCAGTGCTGATTCCCCGTGCTGCTGACACAGAACCTGGAGCGTTCGTTGAAAAAAACAAGACCGCGTTGAGATGCGGATGCAGATACATGAGCGAGCCTCCTCCTGTCGCCTGCCCCCTGGCTAGATTCGCCTCACGACCGTAGCTTCACCCCAGTTTCATCCTCCTCCGTTATTCTTTCGTTCAAGACCCCCTCGGCCAGGTCAAATCACAAATGAGCAAATTTCTAAATGTTACATTTGCACAGGACAAGACCCTACTGTATTGCACACCTGTCAACAGTAAAACGATTTGTATCTTACATGCAGTTTACTCCTAAGGTGCTCCTTGGGCTCCTGCAAAGCATGACACCTTTAGAGAGGCTTTTGAAGTTGCTCTACGACTGAAAGCAATAAGCTCTACACTACTGCTGACTAAATAAATGATCCTGCCACTGCTCAGACCAAGATCAGCCCTTCTACCAGTGTTTGATCTGGAGACTCATGTTGCTTAGCTCTATGATGACATTTGAGCAGACAACTCTTAAATTATGGCGACTGACAGCAAATAATTTAAAGATATCAGTGAATTTTGTCCACCTGTTGTACAAGACTGTACAACAAAAATCTAGTGCTTAGTGTAGTCATTTCTCTGTCTTAGAGCAATTTAAAAACTCCAGGAAAAATTGAAACTAATGGCCACCTAACATTCTGCACCTTCACGAGGACTGTGAGCGATTTCAAGAAGTTACGAAGGAATGATAAAAAGTATCAGCATCTGCTGGAAAAAAAAAGTGATCTGTTAGTGATAACCGGGCAGCGTTACAAAGAAGATTTGTACTGGGCACAGACTAACAGCAGATGAATCTATTTACCCCCTCCAACCCCCTGAAACATGCTCGTCTGGCAGCAGCACAGTTTTCCTGATGTCTTCAGCGCGCGCTCACATACTGCTCTCATCACACAGACAACTCACAATGTGAACATGTCAGCGCTTGGCTGTGCCACACTAACTGTTGACTGTCCCCAGGAGAGACCTGGAACCAGTTACCACAGCAACTACCCAAAATCGCAAGTTGTGTTTTACCCATACAGCTTCTGTTGCTTTCTAAACACCACACATTGCAAACACAACGTGAGAAAGAGAGCCTGACAGAGAAAAAGATTGGCTTGCGCATTTTCAATTTTAACTTGCTTCTGTCAAAAAAAAAAGTTCCTATTTATACACTGCATGTCAGTCAGCCCTTAAATGCTTAAACTTACTTTATAATGTAGGTTTTACTTCTGCTTCATCTATTAAATTAGGATTCATATTTTTCTGCTTTGGGTTAGTTTTATTGTAAAGCTCCTGATGATGATGTTTTATAAAATGTATTAAACATTAAAGATTATTAGTTAATTGAAGTCAATTTAAATTCAATGTCCTCGGTTGACCAGAAAAGATAAAAAACAGGCTAACTATGCTGACATGTTATCTGACTAATAAGCAAATTAATTGCAATGCAGGAGTCAAAGATGCATACAGACATAATCTTATCTTGTATAGAATGATCCAGGTTTGTGACCACATGGAAACATACATTTTATGAAAACTAATTAATGTGTAATTGGCAGGGTATAATTATGCCTCCAGCTGTGTTACCATTTCATATGCTGTTAAACAACAACCAAATTCAGTAAAATCGAGTTTTTTCAAACTCAGATTAAGCATCAGTCCTTCATGGTCTTTTCTGGGTTAATTGAGGCCGTTCCCAAACAGGAAGTCCTGGAAGATGACGGACAACTTCATTGTTCTCAGCACTGGTGAGAGATGAGCTCCGAGCAAACCAGCCTGTCTGAAAAAATAAACGTTGTAAATAAAAATGCTACCTGCCTAATGGAAGCATTGCAGGACAAAATAGGGAAGGTGACATTGATGGACACCAGACGTCATTGTGCGGGTCTTCTTGCTGGGTCCTTCAGTTTAGGATGACAGCATGGGCAGAGGAAAAAAAACGCAGTGTTTTGAAAAGCGAGGGACATATAGTGTAAAGTGGCAGGTACTTCATGTTCTCCGTGCTCAAACAATACAGACAACCCAGCCAGAGGCAATGCCAGACCTGGAGTGCTACACCACCAGTCTTTACAACAGGAGGGAGATTCTGAGAGCAGAAAGCTTTTGATTCTGTAGGATCCTTTAGGTCCTAAACAAACTTGGCCGCAGAAACGTAGAAAGTATTTGTGTTTTTGTCATCATCGTTACTGTACTGTGTTTGGAGCACACTTCAAAACCTAAAATCACGATGAAATACTACATTAGGTGGTTTAGCATTACTAACACTGGAGAAAACGCTGTGGCAGAACTGTTCTGTTCTTTGTAAGGGAAGACGTCCCTGACATGTTTTCCAAGCAGGCCTCAAACTTGCATGAACTCGACAGCACATCAGCAAAACAGCTCATGAGTGTTCTTACTAATGTGCCAGTGCACATTCGCCCAGTTCAGTCAAGGGGAAAGCGATTTTTTCATTACGCTCCACCGGTTTGAAAGCAAAAACAAAATATGCTACACATGCACGAAGCACCAAAGGACAAGAACAGCAAAAAGCCGTGAACGGAGATTATTATTACGAAAGCAACAGTGTTGAAGAGATTAGCCTCTGGGACAACACAGGGCCAAGTACATCGAGCCCCAAAAGGGGACCTTCGTAAAAGTAGACTTCAAACCTTGCAAATCCAATACAAGTACAGTAATATATTTCATACAAATGTTTTGTGTGCATCTAACATTTAAAGCTACATTTGCAGCAGATGCCCTTAAAAACAGAGTTTGTTCACTCATTTCTAAATCCTTTTTTTTTAAGGGCAGTTGCTTCTGCACTGAGCTTTTTTTTTTTTAAGTGCTTCACTGGAGAGGAAACAGGTTGGTAAGGAGACTGCAATTCTCTTGATTGCATCTTTACTGAGTCATTTCTTTCACAAGAGAAAAACACTTGGTTAGGATCTTGCTATCTGTAATAAGCAAAGAGCTATTTTTTTTACTTTGGCCATTTCATAACAAAGCGAACGGAACTGAATTGTTTGTTTTGACTGGAAACGTGTAAAAATGCTGTACCTCAGAAAATGCAAATTTCCCCAAAGTTCCAATACACGGACGTAGAGAACTTGCACTGGCACAAGAAACATCAGAAACACCCAGGAAAACAGCTACTTTTTTACCCAAGTGAATGTTGTGGCCATTCTCAGAGATGGGTTTTGGTCGCCTACTCATCTGTTCATTTTTAGACGTCTTCACACACACCCACCCTGAGCTACTTTCTCGTCCCCTGCCCTCAATCACACCTCCCCCTGTTCCATCCTTGCCAGGCATCATCATTGGGGCTGCAAAATCCACAATCGACAGGCACACGCAAACATCAGAAATAATAACCTGTCAGACCACAGGCTTTGCAGCTACCTTTTCCGAAAGGGAGATGTTCCGAACAGGATACATTTTACTCTACGGCTATGTGAAGTTTCCAGAGGGATTTGTACTGCCAAAATTTACTCCATTCACTGTTTGCACAATTGCAACATTTGAGATGAGGTTTAATATCTGTGGAGAATTCATTTGTGAATTTCACTGTCTACAAACCATAACTTCTGCATATAAACCTACTGTTATATGCATACTTTGCACCTTGATGGCATGCTAGCAGTCATTTTGGATAAAAGTGTCTGCCATTTATTGTTTGCCTTGGAATCAAAATCTATGCATCTGGGTATGTTCCTTATAGGTCTATAAATATGTGGTTAGCAAGAGTACAGAAAGCTTCAACATACACAGATTCCTTCAGGTCTAAACAGTAGCAGTGGTGCCAGCCAATGTGATCTTGAGCATAGCTCGTAACAATGGCTGCCATCTGACCACACCAGCAAAGACCAGACACGGAAATCAGTGCATCATTACTGAGAAGCAGACCTCATTGAGGAGCCAGGGAAAGAGAACAGGACCGCAAAATGCGTCACTCAGAATCACGGATCTTGGCTTTGTGCAAATCAAAACAGGGAAAGGAAGAGGAGAGAGTTACATTCAGACTGCAGGCATTGAGATGCCCAGTGCAGGAGGCCCACTGTCATAGAGAAGTGGACGCCGACATTGAGAATAGGATACAAACTGCGTCCTGACGGCCTGCAAGACAACGAAATGAAGGAATATCAAGGCTGATCAATAGGGGTGGCAGACCTACAGCGGGGTGGCAGGTTTATGGAAGGTCCAGCAGACAGATCTCTTGCAGTCTGATACACATTATCGCCTGGTGTAGATGTCGCAGTTTGCTAAAATAAACGGCTGGACTGCCAGCATTTTAATCTCATGGAAAAAGAACAGATTATTCTGAGAGAAAACAGATACTCGGCGTTGAATGAAACTTTAACCTTTTCACAATGCCCCAAAGCGTTCACAAACACTTTAGCATGTCTGTACCCCCGCTGACCCCCCACACCTCGGCTCTCATTCTATTTTTATTTTCCATTTTATACTCAACAGAAATGATGCTCGGCGCAGGGCGAATGTAGACCTGCAAAAAAATCCTTTTCGGGACTTTCAGACTCGAAAGCCATTTTGATTTATATAAAAAAAAGTAATTTTCCTTGCGACAGCCACCTCCTCGATCTTCACAAAGACGGTTTCTCGGGAGGTAGCATCACAAATATAACACCCGCACACACACAAGTGTGTTTGCCTGAATAACAGGATGCTTTGTTATTTTATTCTTTATTTTGCAGTGAAATGTCTTTTTGGTCCAGCTCAAAGAAAGTACAGGGATCAGAACAGCATAAGTCTCTGGGCTCATGACGGATGGGTTGCGAGTTAGGGTCCTTATTGCAGACACTGCTGGAGTGGTTCAGCCCCATGGCTCCTGCCCACCCAGGTGATGTCCTGGCGTCCCACCCAGGAGACCTGACTGAAGTCCCAGCATCCCACCCGGGGGCCCTGAGTGAAGTCCCGAAGCTCTGAACTGATCTGTTGTCAGTCAATTAACACCATGACCTAATTACACAAATGTGCATACTCTTTTTGTCTTGACAATTCTCCCGTTTTAATTTTTCCATGTTTTCTGATGACAGAGGTGTTCTTCATTTCAGAGAGAGGAGTGAAGTGCCGTGCAGGCATCAGAGTGGGTTAGTTTCACAGTCACTGGCCTGCTCCACCCTTGCTGGTCCTCTTGGTTTGTGGAAACCTTGGAGATACCATCTCTCCAGCAGTGAAAGCAATTTCCCGGGGCCATTGAGTGATGAAATGGAAACCTTTTGGCTGGCCAGACAGGGTCTATCAGAGTGTGTCTGTTCTGCTGAGTCTCAGAGAGCTTTCAACAGTAGTCAGAGTGACAGCCAGGAGAGAGAGGTTTGTGTTGACTAGGGTATGGTGTGATAGAGTCCCACACCTTGAATGTGGTGGAATGGGCCAAGTCAGTGGGCATCTGCATTAGCCTGCAGTTCCACCTCTATTCATTCAAAGGATTTTAACAGAGACCTGAGACATGTTTTAACATTGATGGTTATTTTCTCAAAGATTTGTGCTAGTGGGCAACAAACCCTGATAACATGCTTTTACTTGAGACAAAATAAATTTTTTTTTCCTCATTCGCTGCACATTTCACTTTTTTCTTCAGCTGAAACATTGTGCCATTCAACACAGACAAGAGTCCTAAGCTGTGTGGGAGGAACAGGACAGCACAGTCAGTCTGTTGTGTAGAAAACCACTGTTTTTTCCAATTTCTATTTGGCTACCAAACACAATGGCAGAAACTATTTCAAATGAAAGCAAAGACTATTGCACACTGTAATATCACTGATGTTACTACTTGAAATTCCACTAAATTAAAGTCTCTTGGCATTGGCACAGTTTACAACTTGGTACTACTCGTTACCTAGCGGACACCTTGATTACGTCAGGAATCTCTCTTTGCCACCATGAAAATATTTTTTTTTGTAGGAGCAAAAACATTTTCTGCCTATAGTATGGGCAGCTCTCTAAGAAACAGCGCTGCCAGAATGGATGATGAACACAGCTCATTCAGATCCACATCTTTTTCAAGGAGGAGTAAGTTTTGAACACACAGCCATGTCATTCTCCAAATGTGTGCGATCTGAACAGTCCCCTCAGGCAGTGTAACACAACATGTCTCAAGAAGCCCAGATAACTCCAGAAGATACATTTCAGATTAAGGACAGGAGAAGTGAACAACTTGAACACAAAGAAATGGTCTTAAGACCATCCTTAAGGTGACACCCCACCGAGGTTTTTGTATTTAATTTTGTGTCCCACTTTAAGTGTTTGCAAAGCAAGGTTTTTGTGGTCCTAGCTGTATTCAGAACCAGTTCCTTCAATGTGGATGGAAGCATCACGGTTTTTCTTTTGTCTGTCTTGATTTCTCTGGCTTGTGCGAGAGAGAGCGAGCTCCACCTTCCAGGCATATCGGAGTACCAGGCAAAAAAAGAAAGAGAAAAATCAATTTCACTGGGTTTGAAAAAAAAAAACACCACATAACCACTGAATCAATATGTGGCAGAGTGTGAGAAGAAATAACATTGTTCCCAATGAGCTGGGTGAGAAATATCTTACGTAACGGGGGAGCTGCTATATTTTTGCAGCTGAATGTGTAGCCGATAGTGCTGTTACACATGGATGCCTGGCTTCAATAAACTGACAGAAACAAAAATGAGAGTTTACGGCTTTCCAGAGGAATGAGATGAGCACAGGGATGGGTCTGTTTTTTTCCATTTCAGGCAGGGGAAAAGGCTGTAATGCACCAAAAGCAGCCCTGTAAATGAGAGCTAACGAGAGGCTCTGAGATTACTCGTTTCTCTCTGCGAGCCAGCTGCCAGCAGTGTGGCAAATGCAGAACTGACAAGTCCTCTGGCGGGGAGCAAATCGAATGATATGGAAAAATCAGTTCTCGGGCAAACACGCACGAGCAAGACAGGTTAATGTCATGCTTCGGGTTAAGGGGGTTGCCGATTGCACTCCATGGAAGTTCAACGCAGTAGAAGTGCACGATGCCTCCAAAAATTACTGTTCATGGTGATGCTGGATATTTTCTTTGACATTCTAAATGTCTTGCCCACATTCAACAGCACCTTTGTTTAGTTCTAACGAGCAGCAGACTGCAAACAAACATCGGTGCGTCGTGGCCTTCACTCTAGCTAAATGAAGCTGTACAGTGTCTGATCAGAGTGCATCCCATTCCCCCTTGCTTTTACCTCTCTCGCCGCGCTTCAGGAGCCGAGGCAGCGCGGTACATAAACGCAGAGATCAAATATATTGAAATTAATTCACGGGCAGAGATGCACAGATGAACACTGAATTGATCTAATTTAACTGATGGGTATATAAAAAAGGGGGGGAAAAGGCTGCCAAGGGATGTCAGAACCACTTAATAGAAAATACAGTACACAACATACAGGATACCATCAAAGACACTTCACCGGGAGCAGCTGTTTCTGACAAACGGGGAGCCAATCTAATAGTAGATGAGCGTTACAGCAACACACATTGCATTCTGCAGCAACAGGGCTGCTATCAGAGAATGGACATGCTTTAGCAGAAGAATCCATTTACAAGCATCTTGTAACCCACTATTAAATACATTTATGCGCATTAGGAAGAGATAGCAACATATCACCATAGAATTTTACTGGCTCAACCGTAATGAGAGGAATCATGTCAGCTTAATAGGCATTTTTTGTTACAGAGAAGGAACAAAATTGCTTTTCAAGCCTGGCTAACTCTGTGTGGAGAGATGTAGAAGTCTAATTTTCATGCAAAAGTTCTTAATAAAGATTATAGCACACATGCATAATGCTCTTATACATGCATTATTAATGAGTGATGAATAACCCTGTTTCGCCATCTGCCTATGTTATTCCTGTCACTCCAGGGCTGCAGTAAAACCATGTAAATGAAGTCAAATGGGTGTACTTGAAGCAAAAGACGAATCACAAATAAGGTGAAAGCAGGAAAACCTCTACAATGAAGGATTCCTGAACACACGGCACATGGCCCCACCTGACGTCATGCTTAGTTACTGTTGGGCAAAGACAGGTGTTACATTACCAAACGTTCAAGGCAATTAGCTCTAAGATGCATAGCCTGCTTTGCCCATTCAGTTTGCACTTTGGCCGTGCTACTAACCTTAGATGCTAACAACGAATCCTTCTTAACAGTGGCTTATTAAGAGGTGTGTTGCACTATATACCACCAGAGGAAAATTATCTACAGGGCTGTCCTCACAAGAGATTCCCAATGCTAAAGAGCGTAAGATCTATGAGTGCTTATCCAGACAAGAGGAGACGATGTGGAAGACCATTTAAAGCTGAGAACACGAGGCATTTCTTTAGACAAAGGGATCTGGGAGTATGGAACAAACTGTCTAGCCATGTTGTGGAGGCAGATACTCTGGCTTCTATCAGGAAACCGATGAGATTCTTGGATTACCAAGATACCTGTATACAAACTGAATGACCTTATCTTGTCCACAACCTCTCTGATGCTTGGGCAGAAAAGGAAACTCACTGCACTTAAGCAATAGGGTGTCCACATGTGAACAATGCGGATCTTCAATAGCACAAAAAGAGTTTACAGAATTGCTGTTCCCTTTCATTTTTTTCATTAGTACCTGAAGTGGTACTTTTTCTTAATTTCCCATGTGGCTGTATTACCATTAAATTGGCTGAGAAAAGGGAGGGGGGAAAAAGCATTACAAAAGCAAAACAGCAACAAAAACTACCAAAAAAATGTGACTGAAGGCAATACAGAGAGCATTTCATAATTTGAATTGGAGAAGAGGGAGCTGGAATAAAGATGGAAATGTTCCGCAAATGTGATTAAAAAATTCAGAACAAAACCCATTCTGTATGAGAAATGGAATTTAAATTAGATGTAATGTAAGGAGCAGGAGGTAGAATTCCTGGCCTCAGGCAAACCCAAAGACTGCTGCAATTCTGACCTGAACCCACATGCACTGCAAAGGAAGACAGTAATTTATGGGGGAGGCATACAGAGCCTTAATCAATCAATTAATTCATTATGTTGTTTTCCAAAGCCAAGGAGACAAAGCAGTAGCTGACTGCTTGTTTCAGAGGCGATGGCTCCGGTGTTGGACAGGAGGTGCTTGCTGGTCTGGTTTTAAGGCAGATACATTTCAAAGAGTTTATTCCATGAACAGAGGGGAACAAATAAGCCTTTAACAACAAGGCTGACGTGTTACCACGGTAAAATAAAACCTAAAAAAAACAATCATTGAGCACGATCCCCTGCACCCTTCCAAAATAAAATACGACATCTGGAGGGAGAGGAAATCAAGAAATAGTTTCTGATATACACATCGCAATTTAACTGTCTTTTCAACTGCGTGTCAGTCACACAGTCTCTCAGAGTGTCAGCTTGCTATGACAGATATTGATAACCCACAAGTTCCCAATTTCAGTTCAGGCAACATTCATCTCAGCTCCCCGAACCCCCTATTTAACTTTCCCTGAAAAGGTTACCATCACTTTGCAGCACAAACGGACACAAAACACCTGTGATGCAAGATCGGCAAATGTTACAGACATGAAAATGTATTTTAACGGAAGATCACACACTTCCCAGCCTTAATATCAAAAGATATTTTCAGTATGTGGCTCACTAACGGAATGCAACCTTCTTACAATGCAACAGATATTCCTTCAAAAGCCCACAAAAAGGTAAAAAGGTTGAGACAAGTCCACAAGGACAGCACAATTATAAATTCTGTTTGGATCAGGTGATGACTGAACATGCACAGTTCTATCTAGTGCTTTGCCATTTATTATCTATAACTGCAATATACATACTGTATTTTCATCACTGGATAAGTCATGTTCTTTGAACTTAACCAGCTATGTCATCAGCGTTTCCTGTGATCGCAAAACAAATTAACAGGTCTCTAAAACTTCATGCAGTTCCGGACAGTGAAAATGTAAAAGTTGTCAACAGGATTTTCAGGGCAGCTATGAATTGATGAAGTGTAATGAAAAAAAAACGAAAACTGAATACTATACACTCTCACAGATTCCCAGATGATATCTGCCTTTCCAATTCACCCAATTCGTGAATCATGATTAGGCCGTATAGATTTTCCTTGGATGAGCTGCTAATTTGAAAACAAAATTTCAGGGGCAATTTCTTTAGTCTGTGCATTGTAGAGCGAATCCTGCTATTGACGTTTTTGGAAAGCTCTTGGCTTCTGATTTGCGTTGGAAGCAATCTGAATGTTGAGACGCCGTGATCGATTGTGTGCTACATTGGAAATTCGGCAGGCTCTCTCACCAGCTACCCAGGCAAGAACAGGCACAACAGCAAAGCATGCCACTTCTCTGGAGGCTTTAAAAGGGATTATGTGACACAGAGGAATAGGAAATGGTCTTGATCACATGGAATAAGACTCAAAAGTGGGGGAGACAGTGTGCAAGTCATACAGCAGTCTTCTTGTGGGCTTCAAGTTAATGAATGTTAACAGGCAGAACCACAGAACAGCAGGCACAATAAAGTACTGTGCTCAAGTTTTCATTTTGTGTCTCTCTGCACCAAAGCCAATTTCTGTAGTCTTATTTGTAAACAGTGTGTGTGCGTGCATGTGCGTGTAGAAGCTGGTCCCAGATTCAACCACCGACTGCAAAATGCAAATCTGGCATTTGGTGGGAGCTTTGTATTTTGCCAGAGGCTTCCACCCAGTGGAAACCAAGTCACCAGGCAATGGGTTGGTTCTTTGTTCAAAAATGCCTGACAGTGTTTTGATTTTGATGCAGGCCGTCTTCAGAGTCTGCTACTAACCAAACCCCGATGGGGCTTGTTTAACAGAAAGGTCTCCTTAAAATCCACAGAACTCATTCCCCAGAATCTTCCTTGGGTGGAGTTTATCCTTTGAGAAAGATCAAAGCTGATCAAAGACCGAGATACCATTCCTCCTTTAAGGAACGGCAAACTGGTGTTTAGCATTTGCACAGTTGGCTTGATGTGTGGGGACCAATTCTCAGTGGACTGGTGAGATTTAATAGTATACAAGGCCTTGGCTCGTGTGGATAATAAAGATCTTAAAACCCAAAGCCGTGACCTTTCAAGAGCTTTACAAATTCAATATGAAAACTGATGAATTAATTAATACATAAACTGAGAAAAATGCTCAGCGAATAAATCTAGCGTAATGATTCCGATAGCTCTGCACTCATGATTAAGGTGAATTGCATAATCCATACTCATTTTGCCATTTTATTTAATCCATCTGAGAAAAGTTTTGCTACATCTTGCCTGCCCAGAAACCCATCTCTGGTGTACGCATGTGTAATTTAGGGAGATGGGAAAATGCATCTCCAGTCCTTTGAAAATGGACACAACGTTTTCATTTCCTGAAATCTGAAATGGCAGACTGTACATTAAGACTCCATAACGCTATGGCAATATATGATTCCCAATAGGTAAATCAATACTTATTTCACTTTTTGAAACTTTTAACTTTGAGATATTCTTCATAGTAAAGTGCTCTAAACGCATGTCAAAAAAGATTAGTTATACATCCGAGACAAAAGTGGCAATTTGCCCAATCAGTGCCAAACGTCAGCATGAAGAGAGATTAAAAAATGCATATGCACTATATTGGTGTTGACAAAGTGGATCTGGAGAACTTATATTTTGATACAGTTTCATTAGCTCTTGTAAATGCTATATCTGTTATAAAAAGCCTTAATGTCACTATAGAAGTTTTGGGTGTCTTTTGATTTGACTAATTATGCAAATGAGAAATGATCACCAACAAAATCTCTCATTACATCTGTAGGCTTTTGGAGTGCCGACCCATAAGAACAAATTGTGTGCTCTGTTTCGGAGCTTCTTGTTTTAAGTTTTAAGATATTAATAATTGCTGAACATAATAAAAATGATATTGCTCTGCAGACTAATAAGTCATCACACAATGCAAATATAATCAAAGACAAAACCGCACTGCACCCTCAATTAAAATGTAACTTAGTTTGTAATTCAGTTTCTTATTTTTTAATCCACTCACTTTCTGCCTTTACCCTGTAAGCAGGATGCTGGCAAATGATTGTAAGAGATATCACCACTCAGGACACAATCAAATTTGCAGACTGACTGATATTGTCATTTTGTTGCAAGCAGCTGAGTGGGAGTCATGGGCCAGTTGCAGATGAGTTTTCCCATTTAGTGTCAGCAAAACTATTTGAATCAGGAACATCCCTCAGACCCCCATTCAAACCTGCATTGGGGGAAATGGTAGACAAATGTAGGTATTCAGGAACTGTTGTGGACCATAAGCTAAATCATGAGGCAAACGTCGATTTTAATGTATATTTTATTTAAAGAAGCTTATACATTTTAAGGTTGATAATGTGTTGTTGATCATGTTTTATCAGCCTGTTATTGAATCAGCTTTATCTTTTGCCCTGATCTGCTGGTTAGGGGTTCTGAATGCAAGGACTAAGAACAAACTGGGGAGCATGGTCAAACTAGATCAGAAAGTCACTGGAGCTGATCTTTTTTTTGGTGAAAAGCATATTTCATCCTAGAGGACCCCTCACACCTTTTGTTTCATGAATTCCAACAACACCCCTCAGACTGCAGATACAGATTTCCCAATCTAAAAACATACAGGCTTAACGTCTCATTTATACCTGTGGTCATAACCCTGCTCAGCAACTGATTCTCTTGTGCATGTACTGTATGTGTGTATTGTATGTGTGGGTTTTTTATTATATTGCCTGCTGCTGTAAACCAAATTGCCCCTTGAGGATAATAAGGACTACCTCTGTCTCTCTAAGTGCTTCTGTTCCACAGACATAATGATGGTCTTCGATATAGCTTGAACAAGATTTGAAACAAGGACTCTGGAGAGGACAGGCCTGTAATCCACTGAACTCGCCATCTTTGTCCAGAGCCGTAGCAGAGTATTTCTGTGGGGATGTACAAGGTGCATTCTGTGGGGATAAACAAGATGCATTGACGGACTATTGGACTCCAGTGACTGGCTGCAGTTTGGAGTAACAAGCCGAGCTCCGGATCTACTGGCAGGTTGCTGGTTCAAATCCCAGGAGGGACAGTCATGATATTCTCATGAACTAAGTGTCTCTCTCAAATTGCCGCTTAAGTGCCCACACGTATAAATGGAACTGGCTTGAATAAAAGGGCTACAATGAACAACACTAGACCGGTAGAAACTAGAATGATGGATAAAAACAAAATACATTCAACTAGTCGGAAAACGAGATATTTCACAGATTCGGTCAGCACCACAAGTTGAAATGTCAGTGTTTGTGTCAATAGGTTTTGGTCTTGACTTGAAGAAGAGACCGATAGACACACAGCCAAGAGCGCGCGTCTACAGAGCGTGAACAGCAGCTCACAAAGGGGTCTGTATAGGTTGTGCAACGAGAACGTTGATCTTATTCTTTTAAAAAAATCGGGCAAACAAAGCAAGCGCCAAGCGGCAGCCCTGACAGTCAACAACCCCCGGTTTGCTCTACAGAAAAGGTGAGGAGCGCCAAAAAAAAAAAAAATCACTTTCAGGAAAATTGTAAACATGATCTGTGCGCCGCTGTGCTGCCACCACAACCTGCTTCCACCCTCCTCGGTAGAAATGTCAAGATGTACCAGCGAAATGTTATTACAAGGCCAGAAACACAGACCGCTTCCGCCGAAACGCAAACCCTGGAGTTTATTTACACTTTAAAGTTAACCTTTCGTCTCACGGCTTGGTGCAGAGACGGACTGCACTCCCCCCCATCGCTTCACTTGTTGCTCTTTAAACCAGGCAGTTGCTGCGTTCTTACACCACCAGCATCCCCGGCTTCTCATCTGCAGATCAATCGATAACTAAACAAAAATACTTTTTGCAGCTGTGGCTGTCAACACGCACGTGCGCAGGGACACCAGCTTGATTAAAGTTAAATAGCTGAGCCCCGATCCCGGTTCAAGAAAACAAACACGGTTACAAAATCAATTACACCGCTCTGATTATTCTTCACATATAATTATCATGCTCCGCGCCACGTCCGTATTCCACCTTAATTCATTAAACCTGTTTGTGCTCATCTCTCTAACAGCTCCCTAATTCGCTGCCATGGCTCTCCAGGTGCACATCGGCGGCTCTGTGCCGGGAGCTAAACGATCCGAGACTCTTTATAATCCTCTCATCCCACATTACCGTCCGTCTTCGGAAGTCGCTCCGGCCCATCTCTCTCTCTGGCGTCCCCCAAGGGAGCAACAGCAGCGTGTCAACTTCGCTACAGCTCGCCATTACCCGAATAAATCTCACTTCCCTGGTCAGTAGAACTGTCCACCCCTAGGTCTTAAGTGGTGGCGGTTAATTAACCTTCCCTATAACACATGGAGGGGATGAAGCAGGACGGAGCTGACCACTCCTACTAAAGTTGCCAGTACTAATAATTTTCTTCCATGCAATAAAGAGAACAAAAAAACAACTTTAAGAAAAGAATTAAGGCCGTTCATCAGCGCTCGTCCACTCCAGTGTCTGTAGATCAAGAGCTACCCATTACTCCTGGGGGAAAATTTCACACGGCAGGCAAACTCCACTCCGGAATGACACAGGAGGGGTCTCAGTCTGCCACACGGCCTCCTTCGCCCAAGCGCGGTTTATGCTGGGATATAATAAGGGCGACTCTTTTCTCACAGCAGGCACACAACGCATACAAAATTCTCCGTTCAGTCTGCATATTCACTTCATTTTATTCTTTGAAGTCAGCAGCTAACGGGGGTTCAATACACGTCTGCAACAACGCCAAGAGTGCCAATTGGTGGGATTTCACTGAGGACTCAAAGAGATGTAAGCTTAGAGTACTGTACAGTGTATGTAATTTTTTAAACAGAAGCAAGCTGGTAACACTACGAGGACCATCTGTACTGAGCTGCCAGTCTATACTACGAACAAAAGGGATAATATTGCCTACCAGTCTCCAGAGTGCAGCTGTAGTATTCATGAGCACAGCTACCCCCACACCTCCTTCAACAAGCAGCTCCATTCAAAGACACTCACCGCCGTTGCCACAGCTAATACGAAGGCTTTCGTCACTGCATGCCAACCGGGGGCTTTAACAAGGGCTCTGAAAACAACGCTTAATACAGAGATTTTTCTTCCATTTGTCTTCAAAGTGATTTAGACTGACATCTGTGCTATCAAAGGCTTTAAGGGCCTGAATTATTCATGAGATTTTTAAAAGGACAAGAGGTAAAGGAAGCAATAACTTGTCAAACTAAGACAGAGCCCTGGTATGGAGACGGAAGAAAAAAAAAGAGGCGAGATGAGAACGCTCAGTGAATTCTCTCTCCTAGGTGCTAGCCCCTTCTTTCTTGTTTACTTCTTCAACACAAAGGGTTTTTTTTTTTTTTTTTTTTTGGCACTGCGCGATTCAAAATGTTGCAGGGGACTGTCAAATTCTTAAACCCGTCAGGTCACAGGCTCTGACTTTGAGATTCTGTCAGCTCAAGGTGAGGCTGCGCTTTGCGGTTCAGAAAAAGTCGTTTGTAAAAGAGACAAAAACGAAGGTAACATCGTCTGTGATTTTCATGACTCATTCTTCTTGAATGAGGCAATGAATTTTTGCTTACAGCCGTATTGAAATATTCAATAATCTGCGCTCTAAAACACAGAGGGGAAAAAGTAGAAGAGGAACACCCAGCACCCATTGCCTCAATGCAGACACTAAGCAGGGAACACTATGGACTTGCATCAGTGATAATCAGGTAATGAACTTCAGCTCTGCAGCTACATTAGTGCAATTCATTGTGTACATGCCTGTTTGACTCCCATCCACTGCACAGCAATAGGGAAAGAGAAAATAAACCCCCTTTTTGTTTAGGTGTAGTAAAATATGACCAGGGTGTTCTTTAAAAGGCTCTGGGCTTACTTCACAAGAAGAACAAAAGTCAACACAGCTGTAACAGTCCTCACTGAATCTTACACACTAGTGTGTGTTGCTCATGTTAAAGTTCTGTCTGTAGCTATTGTAGTCGACCAGCAAATGTGTTGCATGTGTATTATCAAGAAAAAAAGCAAATTCAGGGGGAGAATGATAATTCCTTACACTTGTGCGAGTGCTTTTCTGGACACTCCACTCAAAGTGCTTTCCAGGTAATGGGGATCCCCTCCACCACCACCAGTGTGCAGCCCCACCTGCATGATGTGACGGCAGCAATAGTGCGCCAGAACGCTCCCCACACAGCAGCTCTCAGTGGGGAGGAGAACAGAGTGATGAGGCCAGTTCAGAGATGAGGATTATTAGGAGACCATGATTGGTAAAGGCCAGGGGGATATTTTGGCCAGGACACCAGGGTAACACCCCTTCTCTTTTCAAGAATTGCCCTGGGGTTTTTAATGACTACAGAGAGTCAGGACCAGGTCTCATCCGAAGGATGGCTTTTTATAGTATAGTGTCCCGCATCACTACACTGGAGCATTAGGACCCACACAGACCGCCTACTGGTCCCACTAACACCTCTTCCAGCAGCAACCTGAGCTTTCCCAGGAGGTCTCCCAACAGGTACTGACCAGGCTCACACCTGCTGAGCTTCAGTGGGTTGTGAGTAGCAGGGTGACATACAGTAGCTGCTGCCCTTGGTCCTTCCCGTCACTGGCTCTAGGTTATAAAAACAAGCTAGAAGTCTAGATTCCTTACTCCCCTCATCAAGATACTCAATCTTCAGGAGCACATCGATTCATCTCCAGAGACTGTTGGCAGTGCAGTGATCCCAAAGACATGCAGGCTTCCTTAGATGATTCTCACAAAGGGCACACTGAGCCCACCCTGGATACAGTGGTTTGTAATTCCAGCGATTACATTGCCTAGCTCCACTGCAATTTTGCACTGCCCATGTGAATATATGCTATACTAAAAAACAAAAAGGTTTTTTTTAAAAAAGAAAAACACAAACCTTGCTTCTAGGATTGACCTCCCTGATTTTAATCCATGGTTCCTGGGATTTTAGTGTGTGGGCGCACAGTTCACATCCACTCATTTCAAGGGAACAACCTTCGACCCAACCCTAGGCATAGAGAATTTGAAAGCACATCAAGAACTTCAAGCTTGTTTTTTTTTAGCCGAATTTAAAAATTGAACTGCAGGGAAAAGACCATCTATTCCAATGTTATTTGCTTTTGAAATTCTAAGAGCAACAGTGTGTGAATAGTGTGCATGTTCTCCTCAGAAGGGGGGGTGGAAAACAGAACCAAAACACTTTAAGAAATTGTAGAACCCCCTTAAGCAAAGAAAGCAAATGCAATTGCACCTCTTGAGGAAAGTGCCTACATTCTCTACACCCTCTGCTTCAGATTGACGGTAGTCTGATTAATTCTTCTGTTTGCAAGACGTGAAACTTCTCGCTGATGTGGAGTTCTTTCTGGCAGAAAGTTCTGAGAGATGCCAACTTCAAACAAGTAGGAAAAAAACTAACATACATATTAAAAATGTATGACCGGGCCCCGTATTCATCTGCAACATTGATTCAGTCCCTTTAGAATAATCACATCAGAGAGAAGTGTTTGTGTGCAATTCTTTTTACATCTTAGATACTTTTCATTTTCTGCATTAACACAAATACTTATTTTTAGGAATATTATACAAACAGACACCATCCCCTCACTATCTCTCTTCAACAAAAAACACTTAAACAGTACAAAATAGGCTTCCAGAAAGAGTAAAGCACACATCTGTGCTTCATGTATTATGCATATACAATGGTCCTTTATCTATTGTTAGGCATGCTCTTGTATCTAGAAATTGCAGATCTGTATGCACCTTTTTATTACATTTTACTATGGCTGAAGACTAACAGATCTTATCTGTTAAAGAAAAAAATAACTCATAGCATTGTGGAAGGTCTGATCTTAAATACAAATTTACTGCCCAAGGAATAAAAGGTCCTCTAACTTATAACAAACAAATCCAATATCAAATTCAAAAATCAATAGAAATTGAGAACAAGGAATTAAGACCATTGATTAAATGCTTGGGGAACTGTATGGAACAGGAATGTATTTTCTAAAAAAAACTAGGTTTAAAGCAGTTCTTGATCCACACTGGCCTTGGCATTTTGATCATTGCTCCTATAGGGCTAACACAGAGCTTTGCTAATATCTAGGCTTTGCCTGAGTCGGTCTGGTGATTTTAAAAGTACTTATATGGAAATTAACTTGTCCCAGCTTATATTCATCTTTGATTGCCTTCTCATACAGACAATTTCTCTGGCCACCAAAAGTGACACTGTTTTGTCAAATTCATTAAATCTTTAATACATCCAAGACTTAATCATATAAAGCCTCAATATAAATTCATCTCAAAACAGCACTTAATTTAAGTTGTAACCAGAAAAGGCAATAGCTTCTTCAGTGATGGGATTCAACCTCTTTTTTACATTCTGACACATAGGAAAGCTATTATGCGGAGCATCTGAATGTCGGGCAAATTAAGGGAATGTCAATTACAGCAGGACCCGATGGTGCTGGAGATAACAATAACTCATTTTTAACATGAAGGGTTTGGACCTGATCTTTCAAAAGGGGGTGTTAAATAAAGGGCACACAATCAAGGATCAAGGGAAGGAAAATGCCGCCACAGAACAGGGGAGAATGGAATTTACAGTCTGGAAAAGCAGAAAGGCCTGCTCAGCTTGAAGAAAAGAAAAAGATGTGAATAAACTAACTGATTGATTCTGTAGATCCGCTGACGAAGAGGGGCCTTAGCCTTGAGTGATGTTTTATTTGTAACGGCTACACCTACGCATCGTAACTGTCGCTGAATGCCAGGCGTGCTTGATTATTCCTGCCTTGAGGAGGCTCGGCTCTTTGTGCCACTCCGGCGATTCAAAGAGACACAGATTACGGAGGCCACTGTGCTCCTGGAGTCACACAGACACAATCCTGCAAGCATCCGAGCAGACTGCGGCTACACAATACACAAAAGGCGTAAAACCACGGAGCGTGCACACAACACAAGCGAAGTACGAGACCCCTCCTTGACTCCCTGACCATGGTTTCTTTGTGAAGCTGGAGTGTCCACAGATAATGGCCCCACTTTCACAGAACGCAGCTGGCCAATTATCTGGTCTCCAGTACATAAATAAACATTTACAGAAGCACAAGCACCGGGCTTCTGCATCAAACACAAATGCATAAAAATCCAATGGCTGAAATATAAACGCTGCATTCATGTGAGACAGTAGAGCCTCTTAATTCAAGAGGAGGTAGGTTTTTTTTTCAAACCCACACATGGCCTTCACATGCAAAATCATGTTTGTTGAGATCAAATAATCGGATGCAATACTTCTAAGTAACAGGTTTGTTTTTAAGGGCAATTCTGAAAAATACTTGTCAGCAAAAAATTAAGTGAGCCCTTAGACTTCGGTGCCATACTCTTAGGAAATCTGCTCGGCCTCTCTAATTGTTTTGACCTTTAACAGTGGCCACAGGATGCCACTCACAGCAACAGGACACTTTAAAGCCTAGTTTTTTTTTTAGACAAAGGAAAAGCGGGAGTTTAATTAGGCACAGGCCTCTTGTTAAGCATTAAGACCTCTCTGTCAATTTATTCTCTCTCTACCCCATTGATTTCAATTGGCTCTCTTTTAATTTAACAGCCCCATTTTCAAGAACACACTGACTTCCTTTTCTACCCCACTCACTGAAAACAATTAAGAAGCCACCTTGTGCTTTTCTTTGTAGCGTTAGGTGTGCTACTTTGTTGGAGCTGCTTCATTTCCTTTATTTTTGACACACATTTACTGAACACACCCCGCGCTGTTCTGCATTCAAGTCTTCCTGCTGCCAAATGGTTACCGGGGAGGGTGCAAATATCCAGCATGCTAACAGATCCTTATGCAGCAATGCCACTGAAACAGCCGAGACATTAATCCTGCATGCTGACAGTCCATATGGTAAAAACCCTCCTAGTTTTCCCATAGTTTATGTTGACCTCATTGCTCACAGCTGCCTTCGGTTCCAATCGGTTCATAATGTAGAAACAAGCAACAACCCTGTTAATGATAAAACTCGTGCAACAAATGTTTCTGCAATGTCGAGACTGCAATTTGTAGGCGGGATTACAAATGTCCTTCGGGAATGGATACGGAAAGCAACTTAATCTCGGCGGATGTTTTTGTTGTCGCATTGCTTTATTGAGACAGTGCATCGTGAGAGGTTCTGTAAAATAAAAATGTAAAAGATAAGGAGCTGGAACGAGTGTTCCTAACCAATATCCTTGGCTGATGCTTCAGACAGGAGGTCTAACAACAAATGCATCTTCCTTGATCCGGCTCTGTCACCCATATTGACTATATCCTGGGGCGACATATTGCAATTAGGAAGGCACGTGCCAAGTCGGAAAACCCCTTATGCCAATATTCAGTTTGGAAAACTGAACAGGGAGAAACGCAAAACACGTCCGTTCTAGCAGGCCTTTCCCAGTAGATAGATAGATAATACTTTATTGATCCCGTAGGGAAATTGATGTGTTACAGCAGTCCAGCCCAAGACAAGCAAAAACAGACATCAGAATAGTTATAAAACAAAAGACAACAAAATAAATAAAAAATAAATACATACGTGTGTGCAAAATGTGATGATCATAGTCACTGTAAAAACAATAAAATATGTGCAAAATGTGCATAGGTTTATACAGACTGATTGTCCAAAAAGTACAATGGAGTAAATATGCTGTCTATAGACAAGCAAATGAAGGGCTAACAGCCCTAGCCTAGGGCAGTGTTATACACCCTGACAGCCGCCGAGAGGAAAGACCTGCGGAAACGTTCCCTTGAACACCTTAGCTGGAGCAGTCTGTTGCTAAAAGTGCTCCGCTGCCCAGTAACAGTCAGTACATCCTCATCCCTGGTAAACAGTAATTCCCAAAAGCACCTTTTATTAAGAAAGGGGGAAGAAAGACTACTTTGCACATCTTTCAAGCCACTGGGACATTAACGGGTGTCGCAAAATAGCAGTTTTGTATTTCGAGCTGTGGGATATGGTAATGACGTCCCTTCTTTATGAACATGATTTTGAGCAATGCTAACACAAAAGGTGGAGTTTTACCGCTACAGCAACATCTAGATAAAGGAAAAGTAATATACATTTTCCAGCATGAAGTTTTAATTGCAGTGGCAAGTTCTTTCAAAAAAAAAACCAGCAAGAGTATAGAATTCTCTGCTAATTACTCAGCTTGATACAATGTTCAGAAAAATTTCTCCCCTCATTACTGCCAAAGCGCCAGGGCTCTCTCTGTGGGTTTGAACAACTCTCTTCAGCTCTTACTTTTAACCCTGGGAGACCCGAGCATTGATCCAATTGAGAATGGAAATCCGACTTCATATATCTCATAATTTTGTTGAATCTATCCAACACAGCAGGGTCTCCCTGCGCTAAAATGACAGGGAGCTTCTGAGAAACACTACCGCTGAATAAAGCAGGCTGTTTATTAAGAGTCTCAGCTGGGATCATGCTAGGAACAGCAGACAACCACAACAACAAAAATCAAGCAACAGACATGAGCAATGTGTCAGGTTTTTTTTGCGCTTGTGTTGTTCTGCACTTGAAATTAGATATGCACTCTCTCTGGAAGCAATTGCTGCTTTAATAAGCAAACAAACCGCTCGTGTTACTTCCCAACCTGGTGTTCTGAAAACAACAGGTCTGCCAAAAAAAAAAAATCAACAAGCTGACAAACCCATTCGATTTGAGTGAAGGGTGAAGGCTGTATCTTGCACAAGCATGGACATCCAGCAGTTTTCTAACACTTTATGGTGCTTAACTATGCTGGAGTCACGTCATCCCCTCCACCTTCAATATCCACTTAGAACAGGAGTCTAACCTGGTAGACACTGAGCACAAGGCAGGATACATACAGGATGGCAGCCCTTTTACAGGCGCACACACAGACATTGAACCCAGACCTCTTTGGCCTGTAAAAAGTGAGGGCTTGTTCTCAGACAAGCAGATACAAAATCATAGGTCAAGGCAGGTTGACTCTTCAGTTCTTGCCAAACCTCTAGCAGATAAATCACCTTGAATGATTTTCTCCTTAATGCTATTAAAGCAATTGTGATGTATATCGACTTCATATATGGATGTGGAGGTTCAGTATCCACTGCCCAGTAAGGACTCGCGGGCTCATAAATCCCACGTGTGGTCTTTGGACAGTCTGTTTTGTGGGGAGCCTGTGCTGTCCAGTCAATGCAGTTAATACCGGCAAATAAATAGCAACTGAAGGCTGATTAATTACATTATAATTGGTCCTTCTGGCAGATCTTCAACCCAGGCACAAGCTCTTTTTGAACTTCTGTCCAGTGTGGACCAGCTCTCAGTGAACCTTCAATAACACCTGGTGCTGAGATGCATTTTACTGAAGATAATAAATCACAAAGTTTGCAAAGTGTAAAATAAAAGCTGAATTTATCACTTTGTAAATGAATTTTAAGGATAAATTTGGCTAATAATGTTTTGGCACAAAACTGAATAGTTAGCAGTTCATTTGAACTAACCTTGAAGCATACAGGGAGAAGTCTGACTCATCACTCTGCATATTGGTAGGGTTTTGTTAATAGAATAACATTGACCCAAATATCAAAGAGTTCTTTCAGAGAATGATTTGCCAATATACCAAGAGTTCCTATCTGATTGTGAAAAGAGAATTCCTACAGCCCATGTCATAAAGCGTCTTACAGGAAGATACAAGAGATAATGACAGAACACAAACACAAACTTGACTGCATGTATGTCAGCTTAATAACACTTTAGAGACCTGCTCTAAGTTATTAGAAACATTATATTAATTACAGACTAAAGCTTACATATTGCCAAAAACATTTTATACAACATTCACTTTGTTGCTGCTATAAACAATGAAAATGAGAAATTGCAATACTCTAATTGTTCAAAGCACTATTAATTTTGAAGTCTACTGCAGGTTTACTCCAACAAAAAACATTGATCAGGATTGAAGTGTTACTGTTGTATCTTTATTCACTTATAATGCAACTTCCAAACAAAAGCTAAAGGAAGTGTTCTTTTAAAGTGAGGAAACTTGGGGAGTTTTTACACGGGGACTTTTTTACTGAAGTAAAACAGTCATAGTCCTGGATGTCCTTGTCTTCAGAGTTTACCACCTGAAATAAGTCAAAATCCAAGGCATAAATATGTCCCTGCTGCTGGCCTCCATACCCCCAGACCTTTCCCTGTGCTGATAATGGAGGCATTACAGTGAGTGATGGCTCTGCTGGTGCCAGTACATCATCCTCGTCATTAGTTCCCATGTCAGCTCTAAGTGACCCCCCAGGGACATCTTCATTTGCCCGATGTAACCTTTCCGAGAATGTCGTGGCAAAGAACAATATATTTTTCTTACAAATCCAGCCTGGTTCTCCAAGGCTGCTGCAGTTTGCACAGTTCTTCCTTCTGCTCCCTTAAACACTGAAGACCTTCGGCTTCTTCGCTCATCGCGTTCCTCTGGGGAGCGCAAAATACAGGATCCCTTGTCTGCATGTGGAGAAACCACCGTGGTTTCACACGGCAGAAGTGAAAAGTGATAACCGTGCTCAAGGCGTTGCTGACAACAAGTTAAAAGGGTCTCGGAGACTGCTCAGAGCAAAGCCCGATTCCCTCGCTGTTTTACAGTCAGACTCTTCCCACCCCTGTCCCACTTTCAGAGCCCTGCCAGACAGGAGATTGTACTTTGGAACAGGGGAAAGAGGCACTTAGTTTATAATCTGCTTAGCTACTCACACACATGAAACACTTGAGAAAGATTTTGAAATGGAGGCTGTGAAACAACTCCAGACAGATCTTTCTCCTTTTATGAAGTTCAGAAAGATGCATCTGAAAGTTCTACTCCCAATAGGTGGGATTTTCCCCCCCCACACACACACACTGTACAGTATTTCCGGGGATTTTAACTGTGAGCCACTGAACCGGCTGCTTCTGGGCACCGGAAAGAATAAGAGAAAAGGGAGCTCTGGGATAAACACTTTGTTTGTTTTGTTTTGTGCTGTGAGAGCACAGAAGCACAAATTCTGTCAATATACCCTGGGCTCTTCAAGAAGGGGGAAAAAAAAACCTTCCCTTCCGTTTGGGTTTAAAATAGCAGATTTTTCAAACACAGAAGGATCTGAACAACTGTAGTTGGCAAACGCAAGTTTGAAAGGTGGATCCTGGTGTGCCCTTCTTGTCCCTTGACGTCATACACATGGAGATCTCCACTGTGCTGGGCAGGAGCGCCAGGGAGAGACCTGTCTGAAGCTGGTGGCCCCGCCAGACAATATCACAAAATCCTCATTGACCTCGTCCCTAAATGCCACTGTAAGAGGATTTCGGAGGTTTCGGGTGTTGGGGAGGGCAGGAAAAAAACTATTTTTTCTTTCGCTATTGTATAATATTATTAATCGGGTTCTCCAATAAAGCTGGATCTGAATAGTTTATCACATAACCTTCCTTACCCAGGAACCAGTGCTTCTTACACTCTCTTTGCTTGGTTGCCGATTGTAGCTAAATCTCTGCATTGTTTCCTGGGCCTCACACATTCCCAGTGAAAGCCTAGTTCACCTCCCTGTGACAACTTGGTGCAACCAGCAATGGTTTCATTCCTGACCGCCCCTTCCTTTTCTTTCTTTTGAATCCCGAGGTCTTCCCAAAGGATTCTCCCTGCATTCCACTGCAGACGGCTCCTGAAGAGGCAATCGGCTGATCACTAGATAGCTGAGGGCGCGGGATCTTGCGGGTGTCTGCGCCAAGTGCCGAGGCAAGTTATGAGTTCTACCTGCCTGCTCTAATCAGCTCCAGCACCTTGCCGCTCATTTATAGTAACAGTGACCTTTCTGGAGCAATAAAACTTGCCTGCCAATCTCTGCGATTTATCAGAGACCTGCTCTGTCTGATACCTCCTGTTATCATAAACACCTCCCCGAAGTCCCAGATAAAACTGGGAGCACATCCAAGAAATAGAGCTTACTTTCCTTTTCACTTCAGAGGCACCCTCTCTCTACATATACTGTATATTCCTCTTTAATAGGAATGCCATGTCGCCAAACTCCTAAAATCCATCCATCCACTTTCTAACCTCCTTATCCAATTCGGGGGAAGCCGGAGCCCATCTCAGCAAGCAACACCCACAGGGCGAGATGCATCAGCTCCATCGCAGGTCACAACAATCCTGATACAGGACAGAAAGTTAGTTTAAGAATCCTCACTAAAAAGAAAAACAACAAAATATAAATTTTGCATTCCAACTTCTTAGTTACCCCCTTACGAAGAGGAACCACAGGTATGCATGAATTAAGTGATAAGCAGAAGGCGTGAGGAATCACCAGCAAATACAAAACAGGAATGACATGGCAAAAAAATGGACTTTTAAATCAATCTGGTATTTATCCCCTAAACGATCAAGCCTAGTCTCATTGATGTGTTTCCAGATATGCATTTTCTATCTTGGTTTAAAAAGAAATTCAAGACTCTGTCACAGCCCAACAGGAAACAATTTAAAAGTTGTCTTAAACTGAAAGAAGATTGTTCCAAACTGAATTTCCACATCATGAACACTCAGTTGTATGGAACAGTGCTTTAAAATGTAGGCTACGCCAAACACTATCATTAATCAAAGTATTCCAAACTGTATATGCAGTAAACACCACTGAAACATGCAACGCTTCCTTGACAGATTGAGAAAGAAGTGTGCTAATTAGTAGGACCAGATTTTTCCCAAAATTACAGCCTTTTTCTGACAAGTCAGACTTTCCCACAGTGCCTTGCGTCAGTGTGAGTCGTTCACCTCCACATGAGACAAAAGTGGCTAAACCTGAAGACTATGTACAGTTAGACAAAAATAAATCTTTAATATTTCTGCCTTTACACAGTATCTTAGCCTGTCTATAGATCAGAACAACAGTAATTCAGCCCATTGTAATTCCATTGAAATCAATCCACTAACTCACTAATAAACTCCTATGTCTGCAAGTTCTTTAGCTCTCCAATTCTGTGCAAGTTGACAGATTGATACAAATGATGTATGTTAAAGGCAAATAATGCTCCATTTGCTAATTAGGGTTTATTAATTAGTTAAACTGCTGTCACCAGTACCATAAAGACACACTAACACAGGTGCATTGAGCTAATCGATTGAAGCAGACTTTTTTTTAAAGAAACCATCTATTCTTGAAAGAAGTTATCGCTTTTCTGAAGACCCCAAATTCACAAACTGTTACCTTGTGGCACAAAAATGACCCAACTTTTTGTCATGATACCGACATACATAGAGAACACTTACTTTCTGTTCAAATAATGCATGTTAACACTTAGAAATACATTTTGGCAATGAAAATTGAAATATACAGAATATATATTCTGTTACTGTAACAAATACTTTCAAGTACAAATCAATGAGACCTTTCAAAACAAGTCCCCTTTGGACAAAGCAAGAAGCGATTTAAAGGGCTAAACTACTCTTGTATCTCATGTAATAAATACTGTATATAACACAATGAGTTGAATGCTTTGGATTTCATAAGAGCTGCTGGTTATGATGACTTAAGGGAGTATGTTATTTCTCTCAGAAGACCTTCCCCAAAACGTTTTGCCTTTTCCCCCTCATGTAATCCTGTGCAAACATTAGAAAGTACTGAGCTCGGATCCTAGGCCAGGTACAAAAACACATGCTTCGAGACATCCAGCTGAATTCACACAATTACTTTTATTTCAGAATTCTTTTAATATGCACCTCCAGATTTTCATGTTCAATTCAACAGGTGCTGGAGGGTGGTGGGGGTCTCTTTGTATATAGTACTCTGTGCCCTACAGATAGCAATTACTGCAGTAACCTCAGGGCTTGAATTTTTTCTCCCCCCAGAATAAGGGCATCAATTCATTATAAAAGGCATTTAAAAAAATCTCTGTATCCTTGTGGAAAGCATCTTTAGGAAAGATAGCTATTTCCCGTGAAACTGCTGTGCAGGATCACTGGTGTTGCCAGAGATAACGTGTGAAGTTTAACTGTGATCGATGACGGCGTGCTAATCTGCCTGTGAGATACGACACCTGCAGTTCCCCCTGAACTGCTCTCTCTGAAATGCACCTGCCAGGGTACACAAACTGGATTTTTGCAGCCAAGCTCCAGGACGAATGGGCACCGAAAAGCTGAAAAGAGCACAGTGTTGGCTGCGATCACATACTGTAGAGGCGGGTCCCCCACAGGTCATCTTTAGGCGACTCAAAGGTCACGATCGGCTGCAAAATGGTTGTGCTGACAATCCAGCTATTTTAACTGCAGTTCACAAGCACGACTTCCGCTGTGCAAGGGGTCAAGCACAGAACTGACTTTTCTCCTTCCATGCTTTCGGCTGAGCGATCGTATTAGTAGTACAGGGAACGACGCTAAGGCTGCTTCTCCACGGCACTGCTAACACGGCCGCCGTTTCCCCAGTGTTAACTGCCGAGACCAACAGCATTCAATCACAGAATACCAGCCGTGATTATGACAGTGGGGTCTCTAACGATGTTCCGATACAACAAGGAATGGACGGATAGAAAACGAGTGCTGTCTGCTGCCTTCAGTTTGTGTTAAGAGAGGCGTCAACTCCGGTGGCAAGATTGGATTCCGAGGACAGCAGATGCCGGGACAACCTCCACAGTCCCCTCTCCAGCTCCCATCTTCGTAATTCCATTAGAGGAGGAAGCAGGCCGGGCTCGGCGATAAAAATAACACGCGGCTCTTGAGCGTCGTTAACACCTGAGACAATAAAAACCTTTCAGCAATTGGTTTATTATGCGCGGCTCCGCTCCCCGGGAAGTGGCTGACCTTGCGTTCGCAGCTCTCCTTGAATCTAGCAGTCATTTACCAGCTGACGCGTGTCACGGACTCCCGCTCCGCTGCTCCCCCGGAGCGCCGAGGAGAAACATTACGATGACGAACGGCGGCCGACGGCACGAACACGGCCGTTTCGGAGTCGGAGTCGGAGCCGAGCGGGGACGGCGGTCGACACGGACTGGCTAAACACGCCGGGATCTCCGAAATGATCGGCCGCGCTGCAGGGCGTTAACGAAGTGGGCGCGGGGGGTTGGCTGGAAAGCGATTTTCCGAGGCCCTTGTGCTAACGAGCAGGGCTCCACACACGCAGTTGCCCTGAGCTCACCGGCTGAAGCAGGGCTCCTGTTCATGCTTGAAACAAAAGGAGCTGTCGCTTGTCTGAAGAATGCATGAATGGTTACCTGGTGGCACAAAGCAATTTGCCAGCTCTTTGACATACAGACATACATTGAGAGCACTTACATGCAAATAATGCAGGTTACTATTTAAAAAAAAACTAAACATTCAGGCAGTCAGCATTGAAATATACCATATTTTGTCGCTGTAACAAACTCGCATATTTTCAAGTGCAGGTAATCAACAAGACCCTTTGAAACAAGTCACCCTAGGGACCTTTAATGAAGCAAGAAGGCATTGTTGAAAGAGCCCTCTCTCCCCGGTTCCCTTTCACATCAGCTAAAGCACCAGTGGTGCGGAAATTAACCAATCAAGAAGGGGCAAAGCAAGTAAACAGAAGTCCTTACAATCCATTTCCCCTGGAAACCAGAAACGGTTCTTTGAAATATTACCATTCAGCACTGCAGTCTTTTGGAGGATAGTTATCTTTGAAAAACCCTTGTCTGAAGCAAATCCCAATTTGTTTGCACACACTGTATATTCTAGTGTCGCAATTACAGTATTTAAGAAGAGAACACACGACAGTGCCCATGGGAGGGAGGGGAGGGTGTTTAAAAAGAAGAAGCAGGAGGATGAAAGGCTAAGTAAGCACTTTTGACATTTAAATCTAACAGAGTAACGAACCGCCAACCCTAGTTCTTCAACAGCGCTATAATCTCTTTCATATAGCAACCCCAGCTTCATTCCGAGTCCCAAGACGGGAGAGCTCCATGGTTTATTTAGATCCCTCCTTTACATATTTAATAACACGGGATGAAAAAGATTCAGGCGGACTGCACGTTTACACAAACACCCACTGATGAAGCCGTATTTCAGGAGCGTGCACGCATCCAGTCTGACTAGAGCAGCACGCAGCTCTCGCTGCGCTGTCACACTCAATAACAGGAGCATTCGCTTCAGGCTTGGACAGCAGGACGGAGCTGAATTTTTTCACTACGAGGACAATATTGGTCAAATGGATTTTATTTTCCTATGCTGCACACCCTACGTCTCGCCCTCTGTCAGTGATGGATGAGACCGCGATAAATAGCGAAGTTGTCTCATTCAGCTTTGAGTACTCGCCACAAAGTGAGCAAAGTCGTTGTGACAGAGCCAGGGTCTCTCTCTCTCTCAGCGGCGACTAATATAATAAGTCACAGGCTTTCGCCAGAGTTAAGAGGAGGGTGGTCCCAGTTTTCTTCAGAAGCAGGCACAGTGAGAGTGTTTCCCCTTGAGTCCTGCTGGTAAGCAATCAGAGTTAACTCAAGGTGTGCAACATGTAACAAAGCTAAGAAGCTTCTCTGAATAAAACCCTCAAGTCTTTATGCCTAAATGGGTAGATGCAAGAACTGAGCAGCACAACAGAGGAGGGACATTTATATTATGCAGTGCCAGGCGACTGAAGTTTGACATTATTTCTAGCGGTCTGTAATAGCGGCTAATATCAACGGTATTAAAAATGACCAAGTTCAATGCTTTCATGATTTTCAACGTGATGGCAAAATGAAATTATCATAATGCTCCTGCTATTCTGAACACTATCACTATTAACAGCGTTATTCATAAATTATTTAGAATTTCTTTCCGTAATCCAATCACGCAGTCAGTGGCACTTTCCAGACTCTGACAGTAAGGCTAAATAGCAAATGCTTTTCAGTGAGGACTGATTGCGATCCAGCAGAAGGCAGTCTTAAGTGTTTATGGAAATTCCCCTGACCACCTTATTAAAATGAATGAGAGTAGCATCTACAACACTTATTGCAACTTATTGCAATAATCATCAGCTATAGTGAAAAGGTACTGTAGCCACGGGCACAATTTGGTTTCATTTTCAGATCAGTAACCATTTTGTTGGAGAATTAGCATATCATGAAGATAAGAGTGGCATCCCAGTATCTATCAGATCTGCAAATTGTTCAACGTTGTGTTTTCTTTTAGCAAAAAGAGGAGAATATATCGTGCGTCTTTCAGATCCAACAATTCTAATTACTGGGTCTTTGCCTCTCAGCTGCTAATCCAAACCGCCGTAGGATTTGAAACCAACTGATACCAAAATAAAACTTTATCAGGGAAAAGATAAAAAAAAGAAAGACCTAATGCACAATCCACTTAAGCCTCTGATCTTTGCAGTTTTAAGTAAATCTGTCTGTGGCTGTAGTAGCTTTTCACCTTATCAAACCTTCTCCATTTCCTACACTCGAGCATATCATCTTAATTAAGCACAAAAATAAGAGTCCACAGGCTCTCAGACATATCTTTGATGATGGAGAGCATTTCAATATTTTACCAAATAGCAGCAGCTGATAGCGCATTTGTACCAGATGCAACCTTTCTGCCGTTATAATTGGCTCACCTCTTTTCTCCGCAAAGGAAAAGGTTAGGGTTGAGGCAGGCAATTTAATTTTTTCTTTGGCAATAATGAGATCCATGCTGCACGGCAAGGCAGACCACTGCTCAAAGTCGAATTGTGTGGATGAAATAAATACAGTCCATTAGAGTGACATTTGAGGTTTTCATTAGGAAGGAGCAAAAAACACCGCGTGTAAAAAAAAAAACTTCCAATTTGTTTTTTTAAGGACACAGCATTACAATAAACAATCCACAGCACTGATCAAGTGACTGTCCTGCCCACTGTACCAAGCAAGCATCAATGTTAAAAGGTTCAGTATCACAGCAATTAGGACTGACTGCACATTCCAGAAAGAACAATCACCTAGCAGCAGTGTTTAAAGGACCTGTGTCTGGCAGAAACTCAAATCGCTTAAGGAAGTCAGAATGTCATTTAACCTTGCAAACACAATCTGCTATATTATTAGCTGTGACATGATGTGGACACACACCTCCTACATTCTTTGGATTGCCCGTCTTTTCTACCGCCCATCTCCTTATTTTATCCGAGGAGATGAAAAAGAAAAAGAGCAGAAAAATGCACGCTTTTCAACTTTAAAATGATAACACACAGAATTTCATTTTTGATGCAGCAAACCTCACCCAGAACCTGTAACTCCCACAACTGAAAGGGAAAATACCATAATAGGGGTGCAAACTCTAAAGTCAGGGCTGAGTGGCAAAGGACAAGCAGTTAGCCAGGCCATCACAGGAGACTGACAAAGGCAGAAGTATGACTTTAGTTAGGAATGCGCTTTGTCTCAGGAAATCTAAGGGGCTTAATGGGACTTTACTGCTCTTCACCAGGGGCAGATACTGTAAATCCTTCCCTTCATTCCCGAGGTTAAATGTGCATGATAGCAGCAAGGCTGAGTGGAGATGCTCCCTGCATGCCAAGGTACAGGTGCACAGAGGCACGGGACAGGGGTGGGATGCAAGTCCATTGCACGGCGTTCACAAGGGCAGAAATGCAAGTGAGGGGGAACTCCGAAATGCCAGTTAACCTGGACGGCACTCCTTTGCACACTATGGGGAAGAAGCTGGATCACCTGGAGAAAAACAACTCACAAGTACATGAGGGGGGACATACAAAGCTCCACCGAGAAGGTGCTCTGGTCCAGAATTAAACCCCGGGACCCAAGTGCAGGGAGACAGAAGTGCCAATTGCCCTGCTGCCCCCCTGTGAGCCTGTGGCGATGCTGGAGAGAGGAGCTCCTCAGTTTGGCACTGGGGAGCTCAGAGCACGTCCTACTGACAGAGCCAATCATCGCTGGGCATGTTGTAGCAGGAACATATACAGGTCCTCAGTACAGGAGTGGTAGCCATATGGGAGGGTATAAAATAGTGAATAACTGGCAATTCCAAAATACAAAACATAAAAATAACAGATTAATAATAATAATAATAACAATAATAATAATAATACCTCATACCTCACTTAAAAAGACCATAGTTAGATGCCTTGAATTTTCTGTTTTTAAGAGTTTAGAATTGATGAAGCAGACGCTGGTACACTGCGCTATGTCTGTATTCTGTGCTATATCACTGGTCTTGGGAGCACAGGAAGTCCAGAGCTCTGATCTGCTGTAAACGAGCTGAGGATTGGAAAGGGCCACGGGCAGGTGTTACTTTATCTATCAATCCTCATGTACGATAAGGGAGTCCTCATGGTGACAACACAGTCCATCCTTTCCAATCCATCTCGCGCTGGGGCCCAAATTACTGCCGCGCAGCTGGGCAGTTTTCAGTCTGTGGACTGCCAGTAATTAGTCCTGGGTGTCAGGCAGAGAACCTCAGGGCAACGCGGCGCATGACTCCAGAGGAGAGAAACACTCAGCACATTGCACTCTGCAGGGCACAGACGCATCGAAATGACACTGCCTCTGCAGAATGTCAGCTCATGCCTTCTAGTTAGTTATGGGGCTGAGCATCAGAAAGGACTGGACATTAATAACAGGAACCACTGCCTGGAAAGCCAAAATAGTCCTGCAGAGACTGTCAGCTTGGGAGGTCTGCTCACTCCATGTGGGTTTTGTAACCCTGGACCACATGTGTAATGAAATGACAGTCTCAGAACAGAAGTTCAAGGACAATACTTAAAGAAAGAGTTAACAGTGAACTGTATTACAAGGACATAGCTAGGGCCATGTACATGTACTACTCAAACTATTCATTTACAATGCCGTATTCTGTTAAGTGCTTTCATCTGTGTTCCAATTAGCTTAATCAGGCATTGTGAACTGTACTCGTATTTGAATGCAATTTATAATATGTTGACTTCCTTTTTTTATCTACTCCAGTAGCTTCTCTGCTAACAATAACAGCAGAGAACAGAGAAGATTTTCTGTTCCCATACGCCTGTCATTATATCTGCTGCCTTTTCACTCTGGCACCTAATTCTAATGTATTTAGAGTGCTTCTTGTCTCGCTCACATAATTATGGTTGAGTAAACTGATTGGAATTGCAGCATTATAAATTTATCATGCAAGCAATTGCTGTTCTCCTTCAGAGGATGCAAATATATACTATGTACAGAGTCCTCCTACTAAATTGCCATAGTTACAGCAATTTCACACCATTTTATTAACATAATAATTACATGAACAAATACATACTTCAATGATATCACATTTTGTTGTATATAGTCTGTATACACAAAGAGCTCTACATGCTCAAACACCAGGAGAGATGCATATGCACTGCACGGTGTCTGTACATTCCTTTTATTGAAGTTATTTTTTTATATGCTCCAGTAAACAATAACTTGTTGAACCTTTGTGGCTTTGCGATACTAATTATTTCAGGACTTCAAGACAACTGCGCAGCTCTATCTGATCTCATTATGGATATTTAGAACGCTTTAAGGCACAGCTCCCCTTTTTTCTGTGTTGGCTAAACAAATCCTAAAATAACCAAGCGATGCAAGACGCTGTGCTTTATGTACAGCCTTGCATTCAACTTGCATAAATATTCGGAAATTGGGCTCCAAAGCTAATGCATTCTTATGGGTAATTTTCAAGAGCAGCGACGATGATAAATTGCACGCCGGCTGCGATTTTAAAGCCCGGATTAATGCAAGAAGGTGGCACGCTCCCTCTCCTGACATTTTCACCACTCACCAGGATTAACAGGAAAGCCAGTGCTGGGTAGAAAACTGCAGCTAGGTTGTCTCTCTCCGTTAATCCCGATGACATTTTGATAGCTAACTAATTCTTATCCTTTTATCCAAAAGGAGAATGAAATACATATGAAGCAATGTGCAAGCGGGACTAAAATTCACCATACTGACATTTCCTTTCACAATACTTTTACTATTTTGCTGCACCAGTTTTGGGTCGTACAGATGGCACCAAGATACAGCCAAACAGGACAGACGTCACGAATACCATTCATGCACGACAGGCAGTGGTTTGCACTTGCACTGGGGTCACAAGTTAAGAGCAACCATTACAATAGCTCACTGCAAATTCAGCGTTTGTACAGAGATTTTTCCTCGCCTGAATAATTTCACTCCGCCTTCTCGAACCAACTCAAACAAACATTGTAACCATGGGATAGCTGTAAAAGTGGCACTGCCTTTCTGAAAGAAGAGAAGCTGAAGCAGCAACTGCAAAATTGTCTTTTTATTAATTAACACAAAAGACAGTGGATACCCAACCTTCTGGTAGTCAAGAATCTGTAATTATCATTTCCAGTATATCTGTAATTATTATATTAGTTCATTGGTCCTGTTCCAATAAATTATACGTTAAACCTCAAACACCGAGCACAGACTCGGACCAATATATAATTTCCAAGACCACAGGATTCTGTAAAGCCATTCTGAACAGTCTTGGGATTTTTTATGGCTTTGCATTCTCATTGATGAAGTGCACACTAACAGAATGATTTGTCCTTTCAAGAGTTAGAAATGACATGCTAACAGATTCTTATTATGGCAGATTAAAACTTGTCGTTGTTGGTGTGCCTCCATAATTTTGGAGGTGTGCTGTAAACGTGAACAAACATTTGATGGACTTCAAGCCGTGAAGTGTATTTAATAAAGTAAGTGACACCTGTAGAGTACTGTGCATCACGCACTGCAGACTGAAACACATTATACTGCAATTTATTAAGCAAATGCCATCTCACCTGCAGTAGGTCTGAGATGGTTAAGTTTTGACATGTTCAATTTAAGTTATTTTTACATAATCACACAGGCCTACTTCTAAAGGTGTAAAAACTCACCCTTCTCAATATGCCATTAAGCATGTAAGATTCACACCTGTAGAGATGACTTCCTGCTAGTAGATCTGAGCAGTTCTTTTTAATTAATAATCAAAATTTGTCAACAAGTACTACATACTAAAAAACTGGCTAATTAACAGTGTCTCAGTGAGGTAGTACAGCACCTTATCTCTAACTGCTAGTACATAGTTAATGGAAGTTTAAACTTTGAAAAGACTCTGAAAAGACTTTAACCATGGGTCTGTTTATAAAGCAAATAACTTTAGTTCACAGTTGGCTCAAGGTTTTGGAAATTAAATCTTGAAGTCTTGCATCTCATGTATTTTCAAAATGTTGAGGCTACTGAAAGCATGTGAAATAAAGGTATTGTATGTTTATTGATGCTTCCTCTCCATTCGCTGTTTGCATTACCCTCCAAGTACAGTACCATGACTACTGTGCTTTAAATGCTACAGCACTGCATTTCTCAAAGGCGCCCACAGAGATTGACATATAGGAGGGTGTATGTGAAAAGGAAACAGCCCCCACCTGGGCGATGTGAAATAGCCATTCTATGTCAACAGCCTCGTTACACAGCAGATCAGATGGGGAGAGTACAAGGCCAAAATGGGATTCAGACAGAATGCCAGGGTTATGTCCCTTACTCTTGAGAACAGTACCATGTACCCAGGAACTGTTAGAGACCAAGTAGTCAGTTTTACTTATCTAAAGGACATCATCTCTCAAGGCAGAGTGGGGATTAGGATTTCAGGGCTGAGAGGGAAGAGCACCACCTACTGGTCCACTGACACCACCATAGAGGAGTAAAGCTTCTCCTTGGAGGTTGCCCATCTTGGCACTACTGTGCAGCTGTTGCTTTCTACATATAAGTCTGGCATAATTGGAAATAGATTTTAAGATTGCTTTAAATGAATGCATGACTTAGAAGAAGCCCCAGAAATATGACTTGTACAATAATGGCACATCTGCTACAACACATCACAAAGCTGTCTGTGGACATGAATGTTATACACACTATTAAAACCTGTCATGTAATA
Source organism: Lepisosteus platostomus (assembly GCF_059453375.1). Taxonomy (NCBI): domain Eukaryota; kingdom Metazoa; phylum Chordata; class Actinopteri; order Semionotiformes; family Lepisosteidae; genus Lepisosteus; species Lepisosteus platostomus. The sequence continues at coordinate 11,058,079 of NC_142632.1, forward strand.
GAAACCCCCAAAATGGAACAATTCAGTCTTTTTTTCCCCCTAATCTGTAAAATAAGGAATCGCCACAGGAAAACGTTTGTTATGTGAAATGTTAAACCTGTAAAAACTTAAAAAAATAAACCAGTAAAAGGCAACTCAATAGACAGGTGTGCTGTTCATGGTGTATTCTTGCCTCATGCTCCCCAGTATTGCCTACAGGTTGCCACAACTCTTAAGACAAATACTGTAGCTGGCTCTGTAACAGTAGATGAATGGCTGCCCTTTCCTTGAACAACTATACATTTTGTTTCACAGCAGATTTACAGATGAAACAAAGAACCACATTTCTCCCAAGATATTTAATAAAAAGTAATTCGATTGATAACTTTGCACTGGTAAAGAAAGAAAACCCTGTGTGCCCGGAGCAAATGGGAGACAGGCAAGTTTTGCAGACAAGGCATTTACTGTAGGTCTGACAGTACATCGCTTATTAACACTATATTAAAAAAAACAATTCTGAGGACTCGTGCAACTTGATTAAATCGTCTCAGTTCTACTTTTTTCATGTGTATTTAAACTCTAAATTCTCTCTTTCCTGAGCCCCCCATTTACACCAGGTTCATTAAATGAATTTCTGCTAAATGGATCTACTGAGCTTGTTCATAGCATCGACTTCAGCTTTCCAAGTCATTGTGCTCCACAGTTATTTCCATTAATTAAACCGCCTATAGATCTCTCAGTACGTCTCCTGAGAGTTTCTACATCCGAGCTTTGCACAGAAAAAGTAAAGATCTCAGAACGTATGTTTGGATTAAACAGCTTTCAGATTAGGCGGACGTTCTGAAGGCTGTGTGAGGACTAGAAAGTTTAGATAAATGCATTAACCCCCACAGAGTGGCTAAGAGATTTGAGTGCGACTTTTTTAGGTTTTGCTCATTCTTTAGAAGTTCCACCTAATCCGGAAAGCTGGAACTGCGATACTAAAGATTACATCTCATATCCCTCAATGTGGGAGCCTTGTGACAGGGCTCTGTCAAGAGCTAGCAGAATGGAGAAGCTGTTTGTTAGATTTCCATCAGCCCAAAATGAAAACAGGCAATGAGGTGAATCCAATAGCTCTTTTAAATGGAAGTAATGGGGAATGTCTTTATGGCCACTGTGTTCCCTCTCCCTCCTGGTTCTCCTACTGCACGCGATGAGATGGCCGGGGGCCAGCGGGTGTAGACTGACGTGCATTTCAATCTGGGATATCTCAAGACAGCTAATGGAAGAGACCTCAGCATTTTCCCATTAGATTGCAATGCAAGAGCAATACATCACATTGGCCGACAAACAGAGTGCCGGCGAGCTGCAGAGATACACCTGCGCGCCTTTTGATTTACGGCCCAACACAGCCACACTGGGTTTTTAATCTTCTCTTCGGTGTGGTGGAAAACTGATAGCTGGCAGAGAGCGAATGTGTCTGAATGGGGGCTGCAATGGAGTGTTGAAGTGAGCAGCGAACAGATCAGGTCAGCCGACACCCATGAAGGGCAAAGGAACTTTTAAGTGGGTCTTTTTTTTTTTTTGGTGGGGAGGGCGTTAATGGAAGTTCTAATCGATTTTTGACAGGTGCCGTCTTCACATGGTTTTTCAATCTTCAGGGCAGTGCAATAACGGCCAAAGAAAAAGATTTCTGAAATCGTAGGGCAGGACTTCATAATCCTATTCCTGGAGGGCTGGTGTCTGTGGGATTTTGAAATCTATTTAAAGCAGCGGCACCTGAAGAGCTGGAAGCTGATAAATTGGTCCAATTAAGCCAGTAATGAGCTGATTCAGGTCATTAAAAGCTGCGCTGGAATAAAAACCTGTAGACTCACAGGCCCTGCAGGTCCAGAATTGGGAATCTTTATCACAGGGTATTGAGACACTTTGTCAAATGGCACCAGTGTGACTGCTTGGAGTATGTGGAGCAATATGAAAAGAAATTAAGCTCGTTGCACAGGATAAGCAAAAACACACACCGGATCAGCTCTATTACTACTGCAGAGCTGAATGTTTAGCACTGGTCTTGAGGAGACTTGAAGTCTCGGGTCCAATCAATGCACTAGGACACGAAGAGAAAACTGGTTGCTCACAGAAAATCACCAGTAAGAAGGGGGTTACGTTTAACAAGCGTTGGAACACCTCAAAGACAGGACTATAACACTCCCAAAAAGGCTGCAGTATGTAAAATGTGTTTTAAACCTTGACTAAAGGCTTCAGTTAGTGAACACTGACCACAATGATGCTTGGGACAATCCACAACTGGTTATTCTTATTTTTACAGAAACAAGGTGTTCTTGGCAGAAACAAGCATTTTTACCGGGAATACATACAGTAGTAGGCATAGGCCATTCAAGGAAGGCTGTATATAATAAGATGAATATGCTTAAGGCCAGTTAATTACTGGCTACATGAGAAATGCAGGACGCAAGAACCACTTGAGTACAAAATATGACGGGCAAATTTGTCAGTATATTTAACTTGCTGCAATATTACTCATTAACATTTCCTTTATGGTACATGAAGATCTTTCATAGTCTCTTCCCCAGGATAAATACTTATTGAAATAAAGAAGTAAGGAAGACTAAAAATTGCCTTATGTTTCATGTTTTGTTAAAATATCCAAGTGCATAAGCAGGTGTGAAAAGCAGGAAAGTCAGTTTGATGTATAAGCTCAATATGGCAACAAGATGTGGGAGAAGTCAGCATCTACGGTCATCTTTCATCATGCCCATGAAAGATTCCAGTGACTGTACATCTTCCCTCTTCCTTCACGTAAAACTAGTTCCATCCATCCATTCCCTAACTGCTTTATCCAATTTAGGGATTATTATCCAACATAGGGCCAGAGTCTATCCCAGCGAGCAACAGGCACAAGACAGGATATACCCTGGAGGCAGACACCCATCCATCACAGGGGAAACTAATTCCACCACAGGTAAATTTGGAAAGGCTGAATTTACAGCTTCAAGACACTATTTAGGTTCACAGTTGTTGTTTGCTAAATGCAAAAATCGAACAATTCAGTACAGTAAAACCTCAGAAATGTAACACCAAGCAAGAAAATTGGCACAGCGAGACTTTCTTACCTTCAAAGGCTGAAGCCTTCAAAATTATTTACTTCATGAAACAGTATTGATGTCCCATGAGTTGAAGGGCTCTCCTAGCAATTGTTTTTTTTTTATGTCTGTCGGGAGAAGTAAATAAGTCCAAACTTGGTGTAATATCTCAATATTGGTTTAGATCAGATTAAGTAAACATCTGAATATACCACACAATGTATGATTTGGAAAATTACTTTGTACTTTGTAACACCCACCATGGCAGGGTAGCCTCGTAACAGATCCGCTGACAAGTGGGCTCACATGCTCAATACTGGGGGGGCTGTACAGCTCCAGGAAATAAATAATTCCTGACACTTGCGTAGCACTTTTTTTGGATACTCCACTCAATGTGCTATACAGGTAGTGGGGACTCCCCTCCACCACCAGTGTGCGGCCCCACCCAGATGATGCAACAGCAGCCAAAGTGCACCGATACGCTCCCCACACACTAGCTAACTGTGGGGGGGAGAGCACAGCCTATTCAGAGAGGGGGATTATTAGGAGACCATGATTGGTAAAGGCCAAGGAAACTGTGGACGAGACACTGGGGTTAACAGCTCTACTCATTTCGAGAAGAGCTCTAGGATTTTTAATGACCCACCGTCCTGATGGAGTCAGGACCTCGGTTTTACATTTCATTCGAGAGAACGGCGCCTTTACAGTACAGTGTCCCCGTCAATAAACTGGGGCATAAGGACCCACCACAGACTGCAGGGTGAGTGTCCCCTACTGGTCCCTCTAACACCTCTTCCAGCAGCAACCTGAGCTTTCCCAAGAGGTCTCCCATCCAGGTACTGACTGGGCTCACACCTGCTGAGCTTCAGTGAGCTGCAGGGTAATAACTGCTGGTGCTATAGCCCCAGGTGCTGACCAAGGTTTAGGTCTAGATTGGAATTTTCCTTTTGCACAACGCTTGATTATATACTCTTTCCCCTCTGGCCCCACTCCAGATTGCAATGGAATTCTGAATTTAGAAACCCTGAAATCTAAAATAAACGCATGTTTGAAAAAGAAGAACCATTCATTTCTGCCTTCCTGAAGTCACGTCATTCACCTGCAACTGTAATGATTATTATCTGAACATCAAGCTCTTTCATTAGAGAACATTAAAGGTTACAGCATATTCTGCTTAATAAGAAATGTTACTGCAAAGGTATTGCTGGCGATTTACAAATCATTTCTTTACAGATATATTTCTGATTAAAGCCTTCTCGTTAAGGAGGGAATGATTAACAGTGTTTATTGGTTTATTTTTTGTCCCTGGTTCCCTGGTAAAGCCTGTTCTGAAGCAGTAGTTAAATATCTTAAATGAGATCTTCATCTAGCGGACTTGATTTGTTTTTAATCTCCAGATATTTCTGTCTCATTACTGTTGTGGGGGAATACGGGTCTGTTGTGCTCAAAAACAGCTGAGTGGGCCCATGGATGGGAAATAATTAAACAGCATATGGGCATTGATTTTGGAACCCATAACCTCCTCTACTCCAGTATGTTGATAAGATTAACTATTACTATTCTTACCATCCATTTTCTAACCACATCTTCCAATTAAAGCCTCTAGTGATAGTACATTTTTCCTATCTTGCGTTTTGTCAAGATCACTTCTGTTTTACGCAAAACGAGTTCCATCCATTAATTCATTTTCTAACTTCTTTATCCAAGAGGGGGTGACGGGAGAGCCTGAGCCAATCCCAGCAAGCAACAGCAGCCAGGCAGGGTACACCCTGGAGCGGAAGCAGGTGCAGTTTAGGACACAGACACGCACGTGCACCAGGGCCAGTTTTCCCAGAAGCCACTTAACCTGCCAGTACGTTTTTGGAACAAGTAAAAGGTTTCTGGGTGCCGAAAAGAGAAGAGAAGGAACAAAACAGCGTTTCGGCTGTGGAGCCTTCTTCGGGTGTGTGGTATGTTTTTGGATTGAGAAAATACAAACATCTAGCAGACAGCACCCCAGAACCAGTACTGAAAAGCCCTGTTCCCTTGGGCTCCTGTGGAGGACTGGACAACCGCAGTTTCAAAACTGGGACAGGGAAAAGGCAGGGACAAAAGCAAGTGGTAGTGCTTGGAGGGACTGATGAAAGACAACCACCCGAATGAAAATGGTTTTTAATCGATTAGAGTTTAATGACTGGTTTGAGTGGGTACTCATTGTAAGATGCCTATTGTGTAATAAAGTTTATTTTGATAGAAAAAAAAAATCTTAGCATTGCGCACTATTATTACTTTCATTAGGATGGGTTTCAGAATGGGCGAGCAATTTGTCAGTAGGCTGCAACATACGCTAGATGAATTGAATGACCCATCCCATACAGCATGCCAGATAAGCATTTCCTCCATGTCTTCCGAAACGGAAGGATGCTTAGTGGTTTTTCCACAGCGAGTATCTCTGGCAAGGCCAGCTCCCGCCCGCAGCCCTCGTTTTCACACAAAGTGGAATGATCCAGCTGAGCCTATGACTGCGGCCTGCGGCTTAGTCACCCCAGAGCCCATCCAGTCTCATTATCAGTCACTGTGCCAATAATGGAACTGGTGCCTGTCTCCAGTGGGTTCAGCCTCACAGAGCACAGGTCAGAAAGCACGACGGTTGGTTGAAAACTAAAAGAATGGCTTTAAATTAAAACCAGGGTGCAAAGGTCGAAGGGCAGTGTTGGAACCATTTTTATTGCTCATGTTTTCACCCCTGTTTTGTTCTGGATGTTTATTCGTTTTCTTTTTCCTCTTTATAGTCAGGCAATTAACATCTTGAAATGACAGCCATTCATCCTGGGAGGTAGGGGGTCCTTCCACAGAAGCATCCCTTAAGATTGCAGGCGAAGAGTTGATTGTGTCGGTACACGCTGCTCAGCTGAAAAGCAGAGGCGGCGCGGGTGAGGCTCATTCAATGTTGAAGGTTGGCAGCTTCCGAGCGAAAGCCAATGTTTCTATTCTTTCTTTACATTTACAGACTTCGCTTTTTTGTATAGCGAGAGCGAAGAAGATGCCATCTCGGTGCTGCTGCATTCAACCCTTCAGAAAGGCATTTTTCCCCCATGATTTCCCTAGGAGTTGATGCCATTGATTGCTCCCGCAGAATTAGATTGATTGCACACCTTCGAGTAAAGAGAATTTTAAAAAATGAGCTCCGGCAAGAATAACCAGGTCTGAAAGCTCCCCCAGTGGAAGTATTCAACACTGTAGTATCCAAACACTTAATCAGGCTCCGGTCTCGACAGCCTCTTAGCACTGCATTGGTTTTTATTACGGCCTTGTTTCAATCACACTACAGTCTGTGCTTTCCCAAGGAAGCAATAAAAGGCATCCCTGTCATGTATGTTACAGCGAGTTTTCCCATATGAGACCAGGCAGAACAAGCACTAAACGCCACTGTCGAGAGATTCCCATGTTATGTTTAGGATCACCATGCTCTTCACTTAAGTGGGGGGGAGAAACGTGCTAATTGCTTTTCGCTGTACTCGCACAGTGGCGAACTACAAGATTTACAATCAAAACCCCAGTTTTCTTCCTGCAAGAAATAACACAGCTACGGCAGGATGGGCAAATAGGAAATGGTGGGTGTTGAATGAGTTCCTTCCATTGCTATTCCTGATGCCAGGGCAAAGGGGGGGGGACTTTAAAGGCACCTGAATGAGTTGCTTCCAGTGCTCTAGGAAACTGGCACCTGTCCCTCAGCAGCCCCCCTTCCCCCCCCACCTCCCCTGTGACCCCCTCCGGAGGCGCCCCGATGTTGGCACATTTCACTGCTGATCAGCGTGAACACAGGACCCCTTCCAACCAGGGAACAGGACCTGAATAAAACATCACTGGGGCTTAATCTAGCAAGGGCATCTTGTACTCTTCGGTCAGAGGCAGTCAGGCAGCATTGACAATTTATTAATTCACAGCCACACGCAGGCTCTCATATTAATGAATAACTGACAGCAGATCGGAGGGCACTCCACCCTCACCCCCTTCTTTTTTTTCCGACTTTAATCAAAGGCTTGTCATTCATAACATTTATTAATTAATAGAAGGGCTCGTGTGGGTTTCAGCAACAGTTTCAGCCTGACGGAGTGATGTGTTCTGAGCTCCCATGAGCAGCATGTAAATGTACAGAACGGAGCTCCTCCGATCTCCATTGGGCTGCTTTTCCCCATGAGTCTGCAGGCCCCGGGCCCGGCAGGCTCGCACCCTGCACTCCGCACCTGTGAAGGCGAGGCCCGTGATCTCACCCAGCCAGCCAGCACCAGGCTGCTGGGAAACCACGGTCCCTAGGGGGGCGCAATTTCAGTTTCTAGCAAAACACGTACTGATGAGGGGTGTGATACAGTATGTGCTGTGTGGGGTACCAGACATTCACAACTATGAAGGCGATAACCTGCAGGAGAGGGAAGCTGAGGTCGATTCTATTTGTCCCATTATAGATTGTCAGCCTCTGACTGTCACCACCCCAGGTGAAGCGGTCTTGTTATTATCACCTATTCCTGGTGCTATATTAAGCCTTGTGCTGGGGTAGGGCTTAGCGTTGAATGGAGATTGGGAAAAAAATATATATATTTTGTTTTTGACGGTTCACACTTCTGAACCTTGCTGTGACGTATAAACGAGGTGTTTCTTTCACGTCCTTCTTGCAGGCTCAATACTGTTAAAATGGGTTTTTTAGCGATCAGGCACTTGCTTTTGTCACCCCCGCGATACCGCTCTGCTGCATTTCAGCACCAATATTTCAGAGGTCACACATTCTGTGAAGTGGCGAAATACAATCCCAGCTTCTGAAGCATCTTTTAACTTGGTTCCTCGACTGCCTCTCTGATCCCAGAATGCTGGACTTCAAAACAACAGCTGGTGGAGATTCCAGGTAGAGAGCCTCTAAAACACTAAAAGACTTATGCAAAGGACATCTTATTGGATGCATTAAAAAAAACTCAAAGGCCTTTATAATTTAGCTTTCCTTAAATTTCCTTTCATTCCTCAGCAGTATCATTTCCTTGTCACTGTCCATTTTATTTTGTTACTTTTAAAGTCATAAAACTGTTTTAAGACAATTTCTATTTTTGCTGCCCATTGTTGCATTATTATAGTTTTGTCCTTTTTGCAAAACCTTGGAAGCTTCTGTACGGTTAGGTGCACAGAGGAAAAAGAAAGCAGGTTATTCAGCAGTTATTCCGATATCGTAACACCACTTAATGTTTCTCTCAATTGTCCAAACATTTCACCACAGATGTCAGTGCAAGAACGTGTTTCTTCAGACAGAGTGCTACTGCAGCTGTTACATCACAAAGCTCACTCACACAAAACCTGCAAATTCTATATGACGTACATGGATGTTTGCCATCTTCTGTACCAGAACCACCAAGGTCACTTTAACAAATCTGCTCTCGCTGCAGAGCTTTAAGCATTTAATTAGCTTTGTAGTCTTCCTTTTCAAAGGCAAAGGCAGAGCACTGACTCACAAGGCTTGCTGCTTCCCCCGTTTGTCTCCAGCCCCAGGACATGATCCGCTCATATACTTACAAGGAAGATACCTGTAGTGACATTTCAATAATGAACGCTGAACTTTAAGCATACTCTCAAGTCTTACGGGCTTGGCCCTCTGCATGCTAATCACCTGGGTTAGCAACATACCCCAATCACTGCAGTATGGAGTCTCAAAAACGTCTGAGGGAAGAGATGTACTTAATACGAAGAAAGGAAAACCAGGGAAATCCAAGTAAAATACATTATGCAGAAAGGTGACGGTACATTAACCTTCACACTGCGTGCTTCTTCCCCTAGCTATGCTCACTGATCAGCGGCTATGATTCCGCCAGAAAATTATTAGCCCTGTCCCTTTTCCTTCCATTCTGTTTTTTCAAATGCCATTACCCACCGAGCGCATCGTCAACACACTCCAGTCGACTAAGGCAGATTGAATTAGCCAAAAAACCCGAGAGTTGGTTTTCTCAGCTCCGCGACCAAGGTAAACAGAGGTTTGGGCAGCGCACGGCGGACGCATACAGAAAGAGCCGAGGTCGGCGCAGGGAAGGGTGCAAAAAGAAGGTAAAAGGAGAGAAGGATTTATTTCAGCGCCCATGAACATCCAACAGTGTTTGGGACACTTGACAGGATAAAAACAAAAACGCACACAAAAGAACGAAATCAGAATAGACAGAAATAAAGAAAGAGAGCAAACTTAAAAAAAGGAGAAAGGCAGACATTAATTCAAAGCGTTCTTTCAGAAATCTCGATTCAGAGTCTAGATCTGAAAACTTCTTGCATACAGTAGTTAACAGTTCTCAGATTGATGAAGAGTGAGCTCCTGAAATATATACAATATAAACAATATACACCTCACAATGAGAACACACTCTAACAAGCCATGCAGTCTCGATTTCAATACAAAACGTTCTTAAAAGGGTGATTGTCCTTTTTCAGTCCGAGCAATGGGGATGCTTGTACCTGTAAGAGAGTACTCCTGAAAGGTGAGCCTCTGCCGAGCATACAGCCCTGCTTGGTATGCAGGGAGTAACAAGACGTGCCAAGTATTGCAGGAATTTGGCGTGTAGAGCTTTAAAAGATTAAAAGGTAAAATTTTAAACTGAATGCACTGGGTAACAGGTAAGCAGTACGCAGCAGAGACATTTCTGATTGTTCGGTCTTGTGCATCATACAGAACCTGATGCAGACACTCTTGCAGAAGGCTGATGCATATCCGACAAGTATGCAAAATAAAGAGGTAAAGTGGATCGATTCCACAGTGGTAAGAGGCCCCTAATTTGAATTTTGCAAATCTGCATAAGCATATACAGTACACATCTCTGGCAAATTACTCAAAACCCACAGGAGCTGCGATGGCATTCAAACAGGATACTTTCATGTCATTGGTTCATAAACAAGAAGTCCTGTACAAACACGCTTCTCGTCTGCCTGCCTGTTAGTCACATAACAGCCAGACCTAATATTTCAGTCGCAGCAAGACGAGACAGCAATTTTCCCGCCAGCGGTTAGATTTCTAATGTGTCATCAATCAAACATGCAGTGTGACAATGTTTAAACAGCAGTCATGGCCCACTTAAACAGTGGGCTAAGACTGTTTTGCTTTTTACAGGGACTAAATTATTGAAAAGCTAAAAACTTGCTAATTAATTTAAAGATGAGATTTAATACAAACAACATCCGGATTAATTATTTAAATCTGCTCTGCAGATGCATATCAAACCTGCGCAAAAATTAAAATTTGATGCCTTCTGAAAGATGGCGAGGGGCTCCTCTTCCAGGAATAAAATTAAATACTGTTCCAGATGCTCCGAGTTCTCTGAAGGACGAGGTGTACTCCTTTACCAGGCTTTCTTTGTACAAACCACAAAATTACCTCTAGTCATTTTATATCGGCACTACATCAACACTATAACTTTGCAACTTAAGACACTGGTTTATCACACCTGCTTTCTTTTTGCACAGTTTTTTTTTTTCAGGAAATGGAACTGCTATACCTTCCTATAAAAAACTCACAAAGCCTTAGATTCTACTAGAACAGATTCCCCAAGCTCCTGTGCCCACATTCCTAACACACAGGACCACAAAACATAAAACTTTACTAATTGGGTGGGAAATGAATTTTTAATTGCAGTTATGCAAGTTCATTCTTTATTCTGTTTGAAAATGTAAATTGCATGCATTACAAATAACTGTTGTAATTTTCGGCCATTTTCCTCACAAATAACTGGTTGCAATAACGCAGCCGCGCCATGAGGGGGAGAACTAGTGTCCTGCATTCACGTTTTACGATGGCGAGGCAGGAGGTGGCAATCTCCAGGGTGACAGCAATAAAATGAAATACAACTGGTTGCACTTTGTGTCTCAGCTACCCTCTAAATCAGCGGACAGTCGAGCCTTTTTAAACCAGCACACATCCACCCGCTAAACTTTCAGTTTCCATGGTAAAGCGGTAAATAATTCAGAGGATTCAGTATGTAGGGAGTAGTAAAGCTCACAAGCAGTCAGCAGGCTTTAAATAAACAGCCTGATTAACCTCCAGCTTCTTAGTATTCTCCACAGCTCTGCTCCTCATATGCTGCTGGCCTACTGCAGTGGGACCCAGCACAGGGGACCTCAGCTAAGACTCTCTCACTCTGAGCAGTGCAGGTCAGAGCCCCACACAAAAGTCTAAACACTGTTGAGGGACTTGTTGAGGAAGGAGCATGGGCAGCACCACTGGCAGGCCAGTAAACATCACCACAGCAAACCCCGTGATCGTTACTGTACTGCTCAAGACCTCCCTTTAAAACCACTTACAGCTGTGATAAAGACATGCCGGAAACTGCACTTGGATTCCATGGAGCATGTTTGTGCGTATGCATGCCTTTTGAGGTGCCGTTCACAGAAGATCCACCCCACACTTACATGAGCAATGCCCAAAAATCAAACCGGATAATGCAGAGCTACATGTGCACCACAATTCTGTTTCACATACAGAACCTCCCATCCATTCGGAGCCCCTGAAGTGTTAATGAATGCAAGTTAAGATGCATTACAGCGGTACAAATGGGGTCAAGCCTGGACACAGCTGACATTTGGTGTATTGCAGAAGCTCATGGCAACGGTTTAAGAAGGAAACAGCCCTGTAGAGAAAGCTGGGAATTTTAAGACCAGCAAAGCTGCGCTTGGACACCTCCACCTGCCGCCTGACCAGCTGTCATACCGAAAATAACTCAACAGACTATGTGAGGTTATGTCTGAGCACTTTCCTTTCGACATCTTCTGTGTGGAAAAAGAGCAAGCTTTGATCTCAATTCCCTGTGCATTTGTGCAGTTAGGAGTAGACTCCTCTTTATAAACTGAGATCAAGGGGCCAATTTACCTTGAAATGTGAGGGGCACAGTGCCAGCAGTCAAGACCCTGCTGGGCAGACAACAGATTTTTGTTGCACTTTGAAATACAGGGCCTTGACCTTCCTTCGTTGTCTTTCTCCGAGTGCTTTTCGGCTATTGGCTCGCCAAGGTACAGTTTCCATTACACAGCCTGCTAAGGAAGATGGTTTGCACAGAGTACGTAAACCTTCTACCAACGCCCCAAATTCCTCCGTTTTAGAAATGTCAAAATAGAAGATGGCATCGAGCACTCAGGTTGCTCTCAGTAGAGGTAGTCTGAAGAGGCCCAGAAACAGTTCATATGCACTTCAGCAATGTGCACAGCTAACATACCGCATGGCCTCTGGTCAGTCTGAGCAAATGATGACACAGCTCTTGTCCTTTACGGGACAACATTACAGGATGGACTGCAAATCTGAATATTATCAAAGGCATTCCTTTTTGTTGAGAGACCCTAAATAAAATTCAATTACTGCCTTACTAAATGCATTAAGTGGATAATCAATCAGCCATCACAAAAATCCCTTATACTCATCTATCTGCAGCTCTGTTCTGAACAGGTTTATTTCCCATTAACTCTATACTTGAGCCCAGTAACCCAGTTTAGAAGGCTGGAACTCACAAGTGTACACAGCCAATTTTCACCCATCAGGCCTCATCTTAAATCAATCTACAATCAAAGACTTACAGGTGACAGATCTGGAATGTGGAGCAGGAGGTGTGGTCTGGTCTGTTGATCCACTATTCACACCAGACATGGAGAGATGCTATTAACAGTTTTGCATCACATTCGTTGAGCAAAGACTAGCTAACTGTTTTTCCAGAGGCAAGTCTACCATGTGAGAGATGGAAGCAAGTCTCTGCTTACTTGTATGCACCCGTTTCAAATTCAAATCTTTGCTGAAATGTGGACTGACATTAAAAGCACTCTTTGTGTACCCAGCAACATTGCTCTGAGCAAACCACAGTCAGACTACCTGGCTTTGCAGACAGGAATGGAGAAACAAATTGCAGCCTAAGGTTGGATAAATGCATTTTATTCAATATGGCTCCACCTTTGTATTCTTTTTCCATAATCAAAAGCTCCCTTTGGACTCTTTACTGCTAGTCTGATTCCCAAGTTATAATCTGCTTTACTGATAGTAATTCATCTATATCCTCTTTACTGTTTTTACATATACCAATCATACAATGTTTGCAGTGCACTACTGTTTCTTCTGAGGTGGATTAAGACAAATGAGAGGACATTCAGCCAGTCCAGCCTGTTTGCTAAGTCTTGGTTTCATCCACCTGTTTTTAATCACATGGTTATGATTACATTTTTATAAACAAAGAAATAAGACATCCCCCCCAAATGCATATAAATCATAGATTCCCCATGGTAATGAGTTTGAGAGGCTTTGTTCCTTGTCATCTTCATAAAGTTTGCAATTCTATGAACGAAAGCTCCTTGATTCAGGCTTTGCTGTGTTTGCACGCTATGTCACTAGAGATGTGAAGGGCTATGGACTTGGTGCGAGGCATCAAATAAAAATCCAGAATGTGTAAATAAGCGTTTCTCATTTTGTACTGATCTCGCTGAGGATTTGTTCGAAATAAAAGGCAAAAGAACAAAGTAGAAACTGGGTTTCTTTCACTCCTGACATTAGGGTAATTTAAAGACAAACAATGCTATTAAAATAGTAACACTGAATAGCAGCCTGGAGGGAAGCTGCATAATCACAGAAGCCAAATCCTGCAATTCAAGGTGAGACTAAAAAAAAAATATGAAGACTTAATGAGATTGTCTGTAAAGGTCTCATTATACGTTAAAATGAAAGGCGATTTTAATATTTACTCAAACACACAGTCACATTTTGTGGCATCAATTTTAAGGCCGTGTGTGAGAGAAAGCTACAGGAGGAGGAGAAAGAGAGAGATGCATTAAGTTTTCTGCAACTAATGACACCTTAATGGGAAGTTGATGGCGCCTCTTCGCAGATCACGGTTTGTGCAGTGTCCTCCGAAATGTCTCCACCTCGAAAAACACACATTGCAAATGTAGCGTGAAATACAGGCTAATTGTAGTTTGTATATCGTGGTGTATAAGAACCATCATTATTCCACGCTGCCCTGGCTTTCAGCCTTGCACAAGGGTTAAATGTGCTCTCAGCCAGATGACAAGAAATGTAGCATGAAATGCGAAGATAACTTTCCTTCAGCACAGCCCTGGCTAAGCAGTCATGAGGGACAGTCTTGGTTTCACCCCCAGAATATAAACTTTGGGAACAGCTGGGTTAGTTTCAGGGCATATCGGAAAAGATATGACACCACTCAGACTCTGCTGGCGTTTCAGCATTTCAATCAACCTCTTTCTCAACTAAACCCCCGGAGGACAGCTTTTACAAATATATCTGCGATATTGTTTTGTCCTGAAGTTTACAGTATTACATGACAGAGGGGGTTAAAGCTGCAGTCTGGCAACGCTCAGTCCAATAGGGACTTGCTTGTGAAAATGCACTGCCCAGTGTATTCTCACTTTTAACTGAAAGGATTCTTCCTGGAAAACAAAAGCAGACACTTTTGCAGAAGCCCATGTGAATAAGCAGTGTAAAACAAACCTCAGCAGTTCAGCTAAACCATTTTCTGCATGGCCTGGAAAAAAAAAAGAAATCCATACAATCAAAACCACACTAGCCCCAAGACTAAACTGTACCTGCAACGGATATCATTAGGCAGGAGGAAAAACAAAATGGGGAATTGGATCTTTTCCTACTGCTCGGCAGACTCCAGCTGTCAGGGATAGGTAGGTAAGCTGTCACTCACAAACAGAAGTTTTCCAGACCGCTCCAGGGCACGCCTCCCAGAGCAGGCTTTCAGGCTGGTCAGGCAAGTAAGGCAGTGGGGGGTGGGGAACTGTCAGGCAGGATAATCACTGTTCTCACCTGCGACGAGACCCCTAACCTGCTCCGTAGACTCAAGAGCTGGACCACATTGTCACATCAAGCCCCATTCGGAAAAAAACTTATCAGGGACATTACAGATGAGAGGAGGCTATTTAGGGCAGCCTTGCTCTGCTCATCTAGTTGTTGCCTAATAACCCTCAGGTTGCTCAGCACCTGCAATGCGATATCGCAGGGACATCTGCACGAGCACGGGCCCAGATATCCAAAGAAGTGCACTTTGAGACCTCAATGCCACAGTCTCTGCATCGGGTGTTGAACGGAGGGCTGGGGTGGCTTTCTAGAGTTGGTAAAAGCTTGAAACAGCCCCAAAAGACCTATTTGTTCCAAGCTACAGCTACTTGGTTAGAGAGAGGACTGTTAATCCCCTTAAAAACCAGAGGTTAAAGCTGGGTGATGGATGGTGAGCACACCTTTAACGATCCTAAGGAAACACAGAAACGTTCATCATCAGAAGACTAAAGCTGAGGCCATGCCTGAGCTAGCAGCAGTGAAGGAAGAAAAAAAGTAACCTTACTGGCCACTTTTCAGAGGGTGATTATCAAGGATGTAAAATCTATTTTTAATTTCAGCTACATCAGGCTGCTCTCGGCCATGGTGATTTAGAGATCATCTGTCCGGCCTCTCGCAGTGACACTCCATAATCCTCCATCTACAAGCCTCCTGACACACAGAAGCCTGGGCAGGTAGCAGGGAAACATTATAAAAAGCATGTTTGCACAAAAGTACCTGGGATAAAAATAGAATGCCAGCAGAACAGAACACAGGGAAATGGTTAAACAAGAACAGCAAGTTATGGAGCCCACTACTCTCTGTGCCACTCCTTTCTGGGGGGAAAATAAATTAAAATACTGTAGGTAGCAGCAATGAGAAGCTACCCTTGGAAAAAAAAATATTTTGTGTATACAATCCTTCTTAAAATATTATTTACACATTCCAAACGATTTTCAAATACAACATGTAATGATTTTAAAAGACACTTACAAATTCAAATTAGAAATTTAATTCTGTGGATGTGTTAAGCTGCATGTTCGATAGGTCACCTAGGTAAACTCTTACCTTTTCCTCCCTCAGGACTGAGCACCGATTCGCTTTCAAAACCCGTTAAAACTCTGGCAGGTGATTTTCTATAGACCCTGCAGCCAAATCAGCTCACCTGCTGTGCCTATTGGCTGAAGCTCCACAGAGCTGCCGTTAAGAACGGGCCTCTGTAATCAGGCAGCGCTGACCTGGGCTTGCAGACATGTGAATTGGCCTGCCTGCCCTTCAGTGCTGGGACGGTCTCTCATGGCCTTCGCCTGGGGCTTGCGTCAGAATCCATTCGCACATCTGCTCGTGCAGCGATTTGAGAACAGAAGTCGCCGAAAGCAGAACAAAGCTGTGGTGCTTCTTACATTAGCAGACCACCAGTGCAGAGGCAGTCCAATCTTGTTCAAAGTGTTACCACAGATCCTTGTGTGTGGACACAAGCTACAGCACAGACCTCCTTTTTCAGTATTGCCACAAAAGTTCTGCAGTTTCCCCAAGATATGGCTTTATGGTTGACTTTGGGGGAAAAAAAAAAAAACATGGAGCAGTGGTTGAGGCTCTGGACTAAATATAGGACGATTGTGGGTAAAATTATTCAAATATTCTGAATAAAATGGCATATTACACTAGGCCCTCAGATCTTAAGTATTTTTTGAAAGGTTGAAATAAAAATGCCAGTGCTTTTTCACTATTTTAGAGTGACAAGGGAAGAAATAAAAGCTTTTCAGTACCATAGTTTCGATCCGCTAATGTACTGTCCACAAAAAGCACTGGAACAGTTCATCTTCACACCTAAGGTATAAATATCAGCCTTGACAATGATAATGAGCATCTGCATAAGACCCTGCATGATACAGAAGACAGCTAATGGATACACAGGCATCAGTTCCATTGTGTTCTGTCACAGTAGTATGAGCTCTTGATCACGACTGCTCATTGGAATATGGAATAGTTCTGTACTTTCAGCACAATGTGCTTTAAGATCTGCACAAACTGTGCATTCATAGGGGTTTGATGCTATGAAAATTGCTTTCCATGCTTTCCCCAGCCTGTGGGGTTCAGACTCACTTGGAGTTCGAGTTTGAGCATTAGCAGTGATTCATGGTGGCCAACTCAGTAAGATTAGTGAACCCATTCTTCATGCACCACCTATTACAGGCCAGCAAGACTCTGGGGTTCCCATTTAAGCAGTGCATTCTTGCCACACTGAGCAAATGGAGGTCCTGTCACTTTCAGGGTATAAATCACAGGAATTAATCTAAATGTGAACTGCTTGGACACCACAGCATAGTGACTCTGGCACAGAGTGAACTAAAATAAAAAGAGGACAGAGGGTACAAACAGGTGATGATCCTAATAAAGATCTAGAAGCCCAGGCTCAGGATCCACTTCTGAATCACTGGCATGGCAAGAAAAAGAGTCCGATTCAAGACTCACTCTTGCAGGTGAGCAGATGATACTTAAGCAGCTACAAATTCTTCAACAGAGTTGAATCCATAAAACAGCCTCCTTTGCATTAAAACCTTTCAGTTACTCTAGAGCGACATTGCTCACCCTTCACCCCTATAAACCAAGCGGCTGAGCCAAAACTCTCTGCCACAGATAATCTGTGAAGCTCCGTGCCCAAGCCTGAATTGGCTGCAAATGAGCACACGGCCTCCTGTCTCTCGAGAGCCCCTGCAGTGTGTAGTTTACCAGCAAGAGAAGTAGAACTATTAGCTTTCCTTCAGCTCTTGCAAACCTTGTTTTTAAATACACTCCCTCGCTCTGCAAATTCACTTGCAGGATTTATTTTCAACATGGGTGGATTGCAGTGTGCTGGGATTAAGACTCAATCTGAATTAAATGTCCTCAATAATTGATTCGATAATGGTGCCAAGCTCCCATTTCTGTGGGAAGGTTCAGTACACAGCTGCATCTTCCCAACTGCGTCTTCCAGTTCTCCTCAGGTCAATTTCTTACCAAGCCTGAGTGATTCCAAAGATTACCATGAACATCCCAGTGGATGCTGAAGATGAATATGAAATACTGATTTCTACAATTTGACTTTTGCTTTGCAAATGTGTCAAGTCAGAGAGTGACAGCTCTTTTTTTTTGGGGGGGGGGGGGATAAAATAGAAATTACTCGTCAGTTCTAAAAACAATCAAAAGGTGTCACAAGCAGGAAGCAAAAATAAACTACAGTACAATGACAAAATGGGAACGCGGAACTTGAAGAGGCTATTTTTTGGTTAATGCAAATTGCAAATACTAAGCTCAAGGCAAATCATGTCAGATGAGAAGATGAACCAATCATTTTGGTCTTGAAAAGCATATGATAGAGAGATCCACGTCAAGTGTTTCAAACTCCCATAAGGCACAAGTGGAAAACAAAGGGAAGAGGAATTTAACGGCAAAGAGACGCTTCTTTACACAGAGGGTTAGTGTGGAACACGCTGCACAGCCAGGAAGCCGATATGCTGTCTTTTTTTTTCGGGAAACGGCTGAATGAGACCCTTGGATCAGTTGGATACCCCCCCCAAAGAAAAACAAATCAAAAACATAAATTGAATGATCTCCTCTCATTTGTAATGTTTATGTTCTTAAGGGTTTTTTCTGAACAGATTTCACACATGGGTTGCAATGAACTCAAAATTAACAGAATTCATATTGTGGCAGTAAAATAACTATATTGAAAGGCTATCAGAATAGTGTTTCAAGCCCTTACCTAATACAATTAAAAGTATAAACAAAATGTCCATATAGCTTCAGTTTTACAGCCAAGATGTGACTTTTTCCTTTAAAACAGTAGGAAAAATACTGCATGAAATAAAAACACTACATTTAATCATGGGTAGCTTTGTAATGGGCATTTATGTAAGTGTGAATGGTTTTGTACGAGGCTGCGTGCACATTTGCATGTACTTCGGTTGCTAAAAAAAAAACTTTCTACCAAAGCCAGAAACATATTTGCACCACCTACTGGTGCACATTATCTGTCCAGTCAGATTTATTGAAAACTACTTTTTTTTTTATTTTGCTCAATCAGGCAAAAACAAAACAAATCTCTTTCTGTTAAAGCAGATCTGCACATGACTTTACCAAACGTTAGGATACCGCTTAAGCTCTGCTGTTCTGCTAACCTGTTAACAGATTTAGCTAAATATTCCTGTCTTCTTGACATTTCTACCTTAATCCATACTTGCAGGTCATTAATATACTAGACATTATGAGGACACTCTTGTTAGCACACGTGATCAGCAGTTTTTCTGCCCCTGAATCTTTTCTTCTTGATATTTAGCATTTTCAGCGCATTCGCGATGGGTCTTCTTTCTTCGGCTCTAGGAGCACCAGATTATGGTGAAATGAGCTGGTAAACTGGGGTGTTTTCCATGGATCTGCGATGTGACATACTGTAGCCACATCACATAGCCTTCTCTGGATTAGAAGTTGCCATGCATTTCATCCATGCAAGTCGCCGTTTCATTTTGTGCGAAGCACTCAGTATAAACGAGAACCACGTCCACTAGCTGCAGAATTCCCCTTCACCCCCCCAAAAATAAAAGTTAATTCGCTTCACTTTTGCTCCTCCCCCCATTTCTTCCTTCCTCAAGATCCCTTGGGTGTGAAAATGTGGGTTAAAAAGTCGTAAAAGATACTAGAGACACCAAAAACAAAATAATCCTTCCGTCAGTGGCCATTTCCACAGTAGGCAACGCGGGGCAGCTGACGGAGAAAATCCCTACCGTCAGGAAAGAAAAACAACCCCATTAAGCCGCACACGCACAGGGATGACCGATATCACCGTGTCCGCTTACTGAAGTGGCGTCATCTATTACAGACACGGGGGGAGGAAGTTCCATCTGAGTTGGTGTGAAAGTCTGTAAAAAAAAAACGTGAGAGCTTCAGCAGCGCAACGCGGAGACAGTGCACCCCACACCCCAGGGCTCCCACTGACGTGAATTTATTTCACACCAAAGCCGGCCTGAATGACACGCGAACACATTCAGTAAAGGAACATTGTTCCGTTGGGGTGCACATACCGCCTTAACAACAGGCCTGCAGTCTAGCGGTCTTGCAATACCCATCCGCTTACCAAGATGTGGAGGATTTCGTAGTTATGAAACGTGAGAAACGGATCCTTTCTGGCCGTTCCGGCCCTGCGATACCCTTCAAGGGTTTATGTACCTATATATTAAATAGACTGGACTAGGAAACTGAAACGGAGCGGCGTTGGAGTCTATTTTACAATGGAAAAGACTGAAGTCACCGTCAGGCCGTTTTAAGGCTAAACGGCTTATGGATTTTAAAGGGGATTTTTTTTCCCCTAATTTTTCCGTCCTTCAGGATTTTAAAACTACCGCGACAGTCGTAATCGTGTGCAAAGCTGCCCGGTGAGGCGCTGCTGTAGTCTTGTTGCGATCATCCTATGAGAGATATACCAGCCCCAGACTCCAGAGACAAACCTCCTCTCTGCACCTCCAGACCTGCCGGAATTCCCTGCTGCTAAAGATCCCTGCTATCAAAAGGCACCTTACTATTCGTGCTGTATATAGGTTTCTCAAAATAGTGTACATATTTTTGGATTAAATGCTTTGGGCGTCATTTTGAGGACACGATTGACTGCGATGTACAAGTGATTTACATAAATTGCCTAAGCTCTACAATCACCTCATTTGGCAGTTTAACCAGTTGAATGTCACACCTGGTTAAATAAAAGAGAAAGGGAACGAATACTGTATGTCCACTTAGCAAGACAGCAGCATGGTCACCTTTACAAAGATCTAGAGAATAGCTTGGTGAATCTGCTGCAGTTACAAGAGATCCGTTTCTTTTGATTTGGACTTGGTTTATTTCAATGTACTTTTTATTTCTACCCAACCCTACAGCTTTAATAATGCAGGAGAGATGTACTGGTTGGGGAAGGTGTCATGTCACCTGACAGAAGGGAGAAACTTTGATGCTGCGAATCAGCTCTGTGTAGGAGAAACCGCTGTCCTGCGAGAGGGTGAGGAAACAAGGGCTGACACAAGCAGAAACAAGGAGAACTCCACCAGTACAAAGACAAAGACAATATGGGCCGATTTTATTTCGGAAGGTGGGAATACGTCCGACAGAAAGATTATTCAACACTTCTGGTGGTAGAAAATAAGCACAAGTCACTGGCATGTAACCCATGTGTCCCCCATCATTCAAGACTGGTATTAACATATCTTTACACTCTCATTTTCGATCAGGTGGATGATTGTTTGGGGGAGAAATACTTTTTGCAGAGCAACTAGACGGGTCAGACTTCCATTTCCCCCATTAAATACAGTATACAAATGCCAAAACACCCTTCACATGTGGGAATTACTTGAGATAACGGAGCAAGCCTGGGCTTTCATTACTCCAGAAAACCACCCCGTGATCTCTAGTAATCCCTTCTCTGTTCTAGATTTTTACAGTTGAAATAATCCGCGAAGGGCAAGGAAACAACTCAAACCCCAGTGAGCGAGTCTTCAGCTACGGCGCCGGCTTTGACCGCATAGCAGAAGGTCGGAGAGCAAAGCACAGATAATTCTGCTTTAAATTACTCGCCCTTCCAGACACACAGCCTCTAGCTGGTGATTAAGACTGGAGAGGGTGGGGGCAATGCGTCCACGGAGCTCACCCGGAGATGAGACCTATCGGCTGGTGCGAATTCACCCCAATCTCCAAACTCCACCCTCGCTGACCTCCACGCCGAGGCACTGCGGCTTAGAGAATCAAGTCATTACCGGCTGGAAATTACAGCAAAGCTCCACTCAAAAACACGGCACGGGAAACGATTATTAAAAAAAAAATCTTGAAAGAGCTGTAAATTCATGATCAACTAGAGCTGCAGGGAATAATCAGCCGTTTGCTGAAATATCCATTTATTTACCACAAATGTCAAGACTGCTTCCCAGAGTCAGCTTGAACATGGCTGTTCTTTTAGTTTCATGCCAAGAGAGTTTTACAGAGGGAGGCAGCCCAACTGTGGTGCGCTGCACATTTTTTGGTGCTTGGCTTTTTCTTCATTTCGGCCCATAGACGGAAACGAGAGAATCCTGTTACACAGCCAAGAACCCCCAACACACTGCCAGTGTTGTCGAACTCCGTTTGCCACTACCGTGGGAGAAGCACAAGCACTCTTTACATGGCCTAGGATAATGTCTGCTGCACTGGTCATCTCTCCCTTTCCTTTATTCAGGTTCAACTGATCTGCATGACCATAGTGTACTTGAAAATATTTGAAATCGTCACCCAGAAAAGTTGGATCTCAATGCATTTGAGTGTCTGATCCCCAAAAAGAACAGCAGAATTTTTTTCCTGCAGTGATGTAACGCGTCAAGTTTTGGCCTCGTTGCAAAGCGATTGCCTGGGAACAACCACGGTTATGGAGCGGTGGCTCTGTGGCTAAGGATCTGCCCCTGCGGCTGGAAGGTTGCCGGTTCAAATCCCGCAGCCGGCAGAGGAATCCTACTCCATTGGGCCCCTGAGCAAGGCCCTTCACCCCAACTGCTCCAGGGGCACTGTACAATGGCTAACCCTGCGCTCTGACCCCAAGCTTCTCTCCCTTTCTGTGTGTCTGTGTCTCATGGACAGCAAGCTGGAGTATGCGAAAAGACGAATTCCTAATGCAAGAAATTGTATTGGGCTAATAAAGTGATGTTATGTTATGATGGTAGCAGGGAAATCAAGATATTCTGACTGTGGCTGTACTTCTCCACCACCTGTATGCAATGCAATGCCTCTCTAACATCTCCCAGCACTAGTGAGCTATAGATCCCTCTCGCCTCTCATATTGAGAGAGAAATAGGAAGGCAGTGTTTATGCAGCAGGCTCCTACCCTGAGCCAGAGAGCTTGCAGTATTTAACGGCAAAAGGGTCACAGAAGCACAACAAGAGAGATGGCAATTGTCTTCACAAAATCAAACAAGTCTGAAAGATGAAAAATCCAAAGGATAAAGCAATTCTGAAGGATAAAAAGGCAACTTCAGAGCCGTTTTCTGCTGCCAACATCTGCCTTCTTAGCTTTTATGGCATTCGTGTCAGTAAGACGGCTTTTGCATTTTCTCAAATTGATTAAAACCTGCCCACACTGAGCTTCTGAGAAAATGCATGCCTTGCAAGAAGAAAAAAAGACACTACAGCATTTTAAATCATTGGTTTGTACACAAATTGGCAGCTTCTGGTTTCTTTTGGTGAGCAAAGGGTTTCAAGTGGCACGTCTCAATCTGGATATAACTACCCAAAAACATCAAGAGAGAATCCCTTTACCAAACAAAGGGAGCATTGTGTTGTTTTATCCTAGCTCCTCAGTCTGATTATAATCCATTGACATGCATTTACCCGCACTAAACACACTTTCAGCTGATGAAAACTCTGAGGCTAACACAGGCGTCTGATGAGAAGAAGCACTCCCAACAGTCCTCAATGAATTGTTGCAATCTGTATAGGTGGAAAAAAGCAAGAAAAGCAAAGCCAGAGGAACGACCCGCACAATAATGAAAAATTGAAGCACATCGCAGAATACCATTCAACTTATTGTGACGCTGCTCATTGAGTGGATCAAGGCCTTGTGTATGAATTCTGATGGAGGAGGGGTGTCAACAAATCGCTTCTTTTCTGAGGTTCAACATAATGAGAACTAGCAAGGGCCTCCATTAACAGTGCATGAGACGGATTTTTACAAGCTGAATAACAGCTCTCTCGCAGTTTCTTTTCTCAGTTGCATTAAGCACAGCCACGTTAATCATCTTGAAAAGTGATGGAAACCAGCGATTAGAGAGGTGCACTCTGACAGCAGGGCCTCTTGAGCAGCGTGTAAGACCCAAATATCTGGACATTTCAGAGCACATGCTGTATAAAACGCGAGAACAAGCAAAAAGCTCATGCTTAAGAGGTTGAATGGGAGGGTATGAAATATTTACACAAGAAGAAAGCTTTTAAGAAATAGGTGCCCCTCTGGGCAGGCTGGTGCAAGGAAATAAAAGTTTAAAGTGTTACTATTTCATGTCTCTACCAGATTTTTCTTGTTATCTCCTCGATGCAGTGAAATAGTAAAAAAAACAGTTTTTTGAAGGAAAAATATTCTGACTGCAAGCTTAAGAACATACTTCACACAGTACCCCCTTTATACATGTTTTTAATAGCAGAGGCATTGCAGCAACCCACAACATGTGGTTGGTCAGTTCTGCTGTAAAGGTTTACTTCTGCATGACGTATAACTTCCAGGCACAAATAGTCGCCTGATATTTACAGAAGAAGGGATCAACAGCCTCATCTCATTTGTAACCTACCTTGGCGATCAGCTTGCAAGTAGCAAGAGCTGGAGTCTTTCAAAACAGAGCTGGATGAGAACCTTAGATCAAGAGCCTCAGTTCGTGTGTAACATGCAACATCGCTTGCTTGTTCAGTTGCTCTGTCCTCTTAAGGCTTGTCAAGGGACTGTGATGTCAACATGTGTGAACATCTCATCTCTCAGGGTTGGGGGGGGGGGGGGGGTTGGGGGGCGGAAGCCCAGGAGGAGCAGCAGGGTTAGGTTCCAGGACTTGACCTTTTTAAAAACCCTGTACAAGAACAGACCCAGTGAAGCCCAGGGTCTGCAAAGCCCCCATTGCCAGATTGTAGTTAATATGGCCCTCAAGTCAAAGGAAATGTAAATTCACCAAGGGTACTCCAAGGGCATGCTTTTTCCCCGCACTGAATCGCAGCATACATTTGTCAGGGAATTAGTACCAGGAATAGAAAATAAAATCAAACAAGGAGAACAGGACAGAATCACTCCCAACGGCCTGAAGAGCATTTGGTCTACCTTAAACCTACATTCCCGGCCCAGCATTTCCATCAAAGGAATGTTGCAACCGTCTATCTAAGCATGTTACATGTGTTATAATAATGAGTACATTATCTCATACTAACTATGATAATCCTGATAGTTTTAATTAGAATTGCAGAAGCAATACTACTATACAATTGTGCAACAGCTGGAAAACTTCAAAAATATTACAATGAAAACCTGCAGACCAGGACAAGAGGAGAGGAGCTGTGGTATTACTGCGTGCCTGAGCACAATGGTAGAAGTGGTGCAAGCAAGGACATACTGTAGCAGCTAACTGGAATATTTCTGGTGAATAGAGGCTCTCTGGATTTCGGTTAACCTCTTCAATGCCAGCAACACAATGCAATAAAATCCAGGTACACTTCTACGTACGTAGCAGAAGTCCTTCTCTTCATTTCATTATTCAATCCAGGCGCGGTTAGGTCTAGAAAGGTTTCCATGGCAACTCTGCGACTAATACAGCTCCATCCATATTGATACAGGAAATCATGAGATTGCAAACACTTGCCAGTTCATGGGATGAGGCCAGCCCCCCTGAGCAGCAGGGTTTGTTCTGCCTGCTGAGTCAAGATGGTGAAGCGTCTGGTTTCACCAAAACGTCCTCCAACTGCTTACTGCGGCCCACAACACAACAGACCGATGGCTTGATGGGCTGTAAGCGACCTTCTCTTCAAGTTCTTTGAGCTCTGGTACTGGAAGAAACGCCAAGACCCAGGCCTTTCCGGTGTTGGCGTTGTTATGGCAAGCTAAATCAGGAGATGGTCGTAGCCTGTAACACACATCCCTCTTTAGCTGTGCTACAGTACTGCAATTAGACAAAATAGTCAGGTTACTGCCTGAGCCTTGTGACTCATCAGGCTGAAGCATATCCCGGTTTCTGCAGTATTTATCAAGCAGACTGAGGATATGTGGTTCCCACCTGGATAGGACACTGTTTCAATGCTACCGCCAACAATGATGGTGTCCATTTTCACAGCCGAGAAGACTAGAGTGAATGGGGTGAAGTACCTCAGTCAAAAGGCACAACAGCAGCATTGTGAGTTCAAGTCTATTCTGCCAATCTCCTTGTCTGGAAGCCTAGACCACTGATAGCTGCACTATTCTACACCGTGCCCAAGAATACAATGGGGTATCATGTCTTCAATGAAGTACTATGTGGGTTTGTCAGTGGCACAAAAGCCCCACACCCACAGAACAGCTTCCAAAACGGTACTGTAGTACTCTTCTGTGGCTTTCCTTGTCTCAAAGAAATGAAAGGGTAGAAAGTTTGCTATTTTGTCTTTCAGCACGTTTGCCTTTTAAGGGATCAGAGTTGTTTCCCGCACGGAAAATACTGCTCTCTCATGACAAAGAAGGTGAACATGTTACCCCCCCTCCGTTGTGGCTATGCTGACAGACCCAGGAGGTAATAGGCGCCTTACTACATTGAACACAGCGTGGCAACAGATTACATTCGGCCATGGTCACAGTGCGGCCCAGAGGGCTGTTTGAGCATCGGCACAGGGTTTAATGGAGGTCCTGCCAGGTTGCTCGAGTAGCTGGAGTGAGCAGCTGGGCAATTTCCCTGTGAGCTGAACTGTTCAGACCCCAAATTTCCAAAGGTGATGGGGGTCGGCCTTTCGGCATTATTACTTTCAGGCTTTACCTCAATTTCCACAGACCTCTGGAACTGTGCGAGCTGGGAAAAGCACGACAGCAGATGAACAGACCTTTCATCTGACCTTTCCTGCACACAATCCTACAAAAGTCCAAAACTAAACAAACAAAACTAAATATCCTCTCCGAACCTACGAGCCACTAGATGGCAGTCTTGTAGAAGTATGCCTCCAGTAGGGCATCTCATTAGTCTAATCATTTGCAAATAACTCCATTTTAATTCTAGTGCCAATGATAGTTCTAGTCCATTATAACTGCACACATGCGTATATAGAGATGTAAAACAATTCGGCTAAAGCAGATCATTTTCATTGAGTTTCAGTAGCATCGTGCCTGAACAGGAATACAAATGTATGTTTACAAACATTCCAACCTTTTTTTAGAAAGAAGCAGTTGCTCAGTTCAGTACTTGAGGCCAATCAGAAATTTACTGCACTGAAAGAACAGAATTGCCTTCTTTCATTACAACACTTTTACATTTAGAACGCCAGATACACTGAAAAAGAATACACCTGTTCAAACATGGTGATTTTTTGGGCAAAAAGGGAATAACAAAAATGACACTCTAGATGGAGGGTAAACCCTGTGGTTCTCATGATGCAGGAATGCTCCCAGTTGCTATGGCTGTGCTATGATAGCTCCCGTTCAGTCATCTGACTGATTGCACATCAAGCACAATTTAAATGACGGTTCACAAGCCCACAATATTTTCTGAGCAAGAAGCCATCAATCGGCTCTGTTGTGCTGGGTGACAATATGACAGGATAAGGGTTCACACAACAGATAGACATGAGCATGATTTCTGGAGCAAACGGCACAGTAACCCACAAACTGGCCACCAGCTGCACTTTATACCTATCTAATACATATAGGTCAGTCACCATAGGGAGCCCTATCGCATTGTCATATTGTGTTATATCCTGTAGCCCCCAAGCACAGACATTGTTTAATTATTCCCATAACTCATCTAACTCCATGGTATAAATATTAGTTTTCAGCCAAAGCATCTACAGTACATTGGTATCTGTAGGATACATAAGGCAAAGCTTATAAAAGATAGACGCAGCAGTAATCTGGCAAACCCATCGTCCTGGCCATGGTGACATACAGTACATAGATACTATTTCTAAACACCCTATAGTATTGCAGCACGCATTACACTTATTACAAGCACTCGCAGGCCTGCTTGTGCTAGTTAAAGAGCTGGAAGAAATATTAAATCATACCAATTAAGAAATTAACAGTTAAGTAATTGAGAGAAGAAAAAAAACAGTCTTTTAAGCACCAGCTCTGGTAGAAATACCCCAACCACAGAATCTTTTAAAATATCGAAGATTACAACAATGGCAATTATTTGGTTGCTTCTAAATGAAGTCCACTCCATTGCGTAGCCTGCTATATCAATGACACAGAGGTGGTGAAATTCATGACAAGTGTATGTGGAATTCTTTCATTGGATGTACCTTCGAGTTGTTTTCCCCTTGAAGGCAAAGAAAAGAATGAGCAAGGTCTTTGTTTTTCTACATCTATACCTACGCCTGCAAGTCTTGTTCTTCAAAATCCCAGGCTATTAGCTCTATGAATCATTCATCCGTTTAGGTTGCACTATTTAAAAAAAAAATGTTGTTACAGTAAGGAACAAAAACTGAAAAACAAATCTCAGCCGGTCAATACCACATAGCCTCACTTGAAAAAGTCACCAGTACATGAAATGCAGGATGTATCAATGAATAAATTAATGGATTTGAAAGATACAAAGAGGTTAGTGACGCCAACACATTCATCACGATGAGGACTAGTTAGTGTTGCCTATTTTAATAATCAGTGAGGGTACATTGAGTCAGACTGCATGAGCACGCAGGGTCATTTTAATCAGGACTAGTCAGTGAGCATGTGTGAGTGACAGATTTGTTAACATTTTCATGTTACCAAATCGTCATTGAAATAGGATTACAGCATTTTTTTTGCAGCAGAGACCAATTACAGAGCGCTCAGGAGCTGGATACATCCCCAAAGCACAGCGGCTCAGAGATGCCTTTAAAATAATAAAGCAAACTTTGTTCTTAACCAGCTGCACAGCTTCCCTCATGCTCTCTTCTCCGAGAGACGGCCCGATACAGAAGTGCACTAGCTGTGAAGACAATACCCCTGAAATCAGCAGTGAATGGCATGTCCAAAGAAGTACAAAAATGTAGAACTGTCACAGGTTGTCAAAGAAGAGCAAAACATTTTCATTTTATAAGTCTTGTTGAATCAAAAATAAAACATCTCAGAATACTGTATCTTCACATTAAAATTCTCCTAAATGAAGGGATATCTCGTTTCTTGACATTATAAATTTATTATATTATGAAACGGCATTAAAGATTTATTATATTGGTTATGTAATATGTATGGGGAGGGTGTTTCCACGCTATTACTGGTTACATTGCATTGTTCATTGTACCTTTTAGAGAAAAACCTGGCTGTTTGCCCAGCTGGGCTAAAAAAAATGGGCTAAACACGCTTACATAGCATTAATTTTACCATCCAAATACAACTTTAAGCTTTAAAAAACAAATCTGGTCAAGGATAAATAGCTAAGCAATTTATTTGCTCTCCAAAGACATGCAGCCGTTTTGTAATGTGTGTTTTGGTGAGTGTAACACGCACTGGAGTGTCTGTAGGAATAGGAGATAGCAATAACAAGCTCTGTCTGCTGAATAAAAACCCCATTAGGGAGGATTGAATGAGCACAAAGAATTGTGCTAAAATATATTATTTGTTTACTAAAAAATCTTAATCATCAGATTTAAGCACGCAAACATGTCACTTGAACAAGCGCTTTCCGAGCTCACTCTTGTATGAAATAGAACACGCGGAGAGAGATCTTGTTCATAATCGGGTTTGTTATCTGTACATACAGATCATATCACTTCAAAAGAAACCAGTATAATGAAGCTCTTCAAAAGCTGATTTGCCCTTTGTCCATGCATTATTCTCTTTTCTGTTTTAACTGCTGTTAGATGATGACGTGAGAGAAGAGATTGTTAGAAAAGAGCGTTTTCTAAAAGAAATGGGCAAACTTTCCATTAGAAAGACACATGGATACTCCACTGCTTTTTTCTTCTCTCCATGGAGAAAAGAAACGTGTAGCTTAAATGTAATAAGCTTCAAGCACAATACCTTAGGAGTCCGATTACCATATTTATGAAGGCTTACATATTCTGTTCTTCCAAGAAAGGCCAATGCTAAAGAGGGCCTGTGGTCAGAGCATTAAATGTCATTGAAGACCTCGTTGAGATTGTGCCTTGGCGTATCTTCCTCCGCCATCGTTTTTACCAGAGACACCACCCCTCTGCTCCCAGGGGACAGGAGGAAGAGGAGTTTTGCATTTCAGACACGTTGGCAACATATCACTCACACAAAGCATGGACCCCCATGCTACAAAGCAGGACAATTAACATTCACAAGAGATCAGAACTAGAGCTGCTTGTAAAAAGCATGCGTGGTGCAAGACCCATGAAGATTAAGACAGCAATCAGACAGGGAGAATGATGTAGATGAGAACCAGACTGCTGGGATGCGAATTTTATTGCATGCCACTAGGTTTTGCCCAAGGGCATTGCTCGGCTGTGTCTTATTTTACAAGCCATATTGCTTATATCCCTTGATATCCTTAGTCTAGGACTGTACAAGCTGAAAGGAAATTCAAATCCACGTCACCCTAGGGCTCTAAGCTTCCCCTCACACTTCAGCAGCTCGTGGGTTCCTTGTCTGCTGAGGGTGGGTGTAAAGAGGGCAAAGGTCACTGTGAGTTCTGGGGCTGCTCTGTGAAGTTAAGTGTGTTGAGGATATCGGAGGCAAAGATTAAAACATACTATTGACAATATCCAGTGCAAAGGAAACTCCCACAGCAATCTGATTTTTTTTTTAAGGGAAAGAAAGCATTTTGCTCAAGAAAATAAATCCTCCTGCAGGTTTAAAACTGTGCAGGTAATGCTCAATATCTGTTCTAATCATACTAGGTGTGACTGCAAACAGGGGTCAGGGGGAAATACAGAAATCGAACCAATCTGGTAAATTCTTAACCACCACATTTTAAAAGGTCTGATTGTATTTTCAAGCACTTTTCAAACTTGCTAAATCCTTGTTGTTAAGTTCAACATTGATCAATTCGGTTATTCTGAGTTACGTACTCTGCAATCACACAGCACCGCACAGAAAAACACAGTTTGGTAGACTATACCCTGCAGTGTCAGTGTAACATTTAAACCTTGCAAATACCCTATTAATCAATCACACCGCTTTGCCAATGTGTTTATAATTAATTAAATGAATGATTAAAGGACACTTCAGTGGTCATTCATACACTTAACAGTTAATGCTGTCAGTAAAAAGGGTAATCAATATGATAGATGCCATAAGGCGCATCTTCATTAATGCTCAACTGCATCTCTCGTGTTCGTTATGCTTTCTAGACAACCTGCCAAACAATGTCAATTAGATTATGATGTAAAAAAAAAAAATCAGACAAATTGTACTTGAATAGAACTCCTTGTGGCAGCATTTAGAAAAAAAGGAACATAATGAAACAGATCAACTTGAATCCATTCTCCAGTTCCAGCTGTGCCAGTCTCTCTACACACATACAGTACTTACCTGTTGTACCAAATGCTGTTCCTTAATGCCCAATGCAGGCACACAGTTATTATTCCCATAGCATCTGCATCCCGAAGACTTAAAGTTTCTGCAATCCAATTTAGCATGCCTCAGTATCTCTGTAGGATAAAACTCACCAGCCTGCTCCTAGCAGATTTAGAGCTGTTTGGATTGACGCAAGCAGGACTCTGGGCTATACAGTGAATGATGCTTAAATCTTCTCTTGCAACACAGGAGGGCAAAAAATATACAGGCACTATTTTGAACATCTAATGCGGCAGGAATCTGACAGCAACCCCCCCAGCACCTCCTTCCTGCAAAACCAGCACTGTGTGCCCAACAGCCCCATCACTCCTGCATGTGTATTCCAATTTACACACAGTACCAGCCGAGGAGCTAAAACACAAGAGAACTGTGTATTTATAGGGATAAAAAGCAGATTTATATGCTTGTATATTTGACACACCTATTATGAAAGGCGTGCATGATTAAAGAGAAGCAGCTTTTCACTATATGATCATGACCAGAAGTGCCACTCTGTGGATCAAATCTTTCAAGCCTTTCACTTACCAATACAGACTTAAAACTGTCTTAAGGAATAAAAGGGGGTCTTCTAAATTCATCCACTGGCTTACACGATTACACTGGAAGTGTTAAGTGTGAAGCTTTACATTTTAAAATTGCAATGTGCTACAGTTTTAAAAAGATAATTAAAAGGGAAATTTGTGGGTCATTGGAGCCTTATAACTCATTTTGTTTGCACCATATTCACATCTCATCAGATACGGAATTTTCCCTGGGGTGGCAATACTTTCCCAGTGTGTGGTAAATAATCCTATTTATTGAGGAAGCCATGACAGCTCAGCAGCCCCAATGATCCTGTAAAAACTGTTTTTTTCTACCCTGGTCTCCCACCATCCTCATTTTAACCTTTTCTTAGGGAAATGTTCCGAACAGTTTCCCCATCCAGGCGTTCTAGTGTTCTGAAGGAATAGACAGAAAAATAAATGTAACGAGGTGGCACTGTGTAGCTTTGCTGCCCCACGCTGCTGGGGCCCTGGGTTCAAATCCAGATCTGGGGTACTACTGTATGTGTGGAGCCTGTACGTTCTCCGTGTATTCGCATGGGCCTCCTCCCATAGTCCCAAAAAGATAGTGGTAGGCTAGCTGCCTTCTGGTAAAATTGTCGCGAGGTGTGCGTCATGGACAGGAATCCTGTACAAGGCACACCCCACCTTGCGCCTGTTGCTTGCCAAGATGGGCTCTGGCTCCCCTGCGATCCTGAACTGCAAGAAGCTGTTCGGAAACAGATGGAAAAATGCAAACGTTCCTGGCCTTTGTATGTTTTAAAGAGGCGTTTCTGAACATAAGCAGAACCAGATATTGTTCCATTTTAAACCTCATCTTTCATGCGTCATCTGTCCCAAGTGCGCCAACCTGCTAACAGTTTTGTGCTTTGTCTTGATGCTCTTAATACATCCGTTCACAATCAAATTAACTGTTTATAGCAATACAGCCACAGGAAGATTCCGTCTCACTGTTTTTCAGTGGTATTCTGAACAAAGAGCAGTTGGCATATTCAGCGTGCCCTATTCATCTTTATTACAGCCCTGTCTCCTGGCTTTCAGTAGCTTAAATACAAGTAGTCATTACAGATGAAAGCATTAACATCCCGAGTGCTATTCACTGCGGAATTTCCGACGACATTCATTTGTTAATACAAGACTGGACTCAAGCCATAAAATCAGAAACCTTCAAAATCTTTCAACTGGTAACCCTGAGTTTTCATCTTGAGCAAAAGTGCTTATAGACGGTTAGACTTCTTGATCCGGTTTGACACACATGGTCCCTGCATAAAGATAATGCTAGTGTGCAATCTGTACTTAAACGACTGCAAAGGAAAAATAACTGAAAGATTAGTCACACAGCGATTTCATGGTCTTTATTAAATACAATTAGCCACATAAGATATTTACACAAAGGAAAAGACACTAGTAGGCAGAGATCCAGTTTCTTCCAAACACGCCTACAACAAGGCCGCCAATCTCTCTGCAAGGAAAATGATGTGGGAGTCAAATGTTCCTTGGTTTTGACCTTCTTACCCCAGTGAGACATTAATAATACTAATTCGGCTATAGTGGTCAACAGCTTCATGCACTAAGGCTCTTGGGCTGTGGTTCCCTGCCTCTTACACTATGATTTAAATCCATTTGCTCGTCAGTTTTAATAGTCTAGAAACAGCAATGCAATCTTTCGGGTGCAAACTGTATAGAGTGCCGCTTACAAGCACACAAATCCTTATACTTGTGTTGTATGAATCCACACTTGAACCCGAGATTAGGGCAGGACGTATCGGATCCTTCCCCTGCAGGCTGAAATAATCAGAGGGGAGTGCCTAGCATTTAACATACCCAGCACGCATTAAGAAGGCAGGAGAAAACCGCAGCTCCCGGTGAAAACGTGTTTTTTTAAAAAACTGGAGGAAACGAAGTCACACCAGACAGGAGCCGCCCCCCCCAGGCAGAATGAAGCCCAGGAAAGTTGATCTGAGTGGTAGCCGTGCCTACTGTACCGTCACCCCACCGCACAACTCGGGGCGCGAGAGAGAAGGTAACGGAGGGAGTTCTGTTGGCTAGCCTTTCCTGTATTGCGGTCTGCTGGCAATCATGCCCACTTCAAGCCCAGTCTTTTATTACAGCAAGTGTTGCTATTTGCACTGACTCCAGGGGTTTAGTTAGGGGAAACCTAACAATACACGTAGGAAAAAAAAAAAAGATTGCTTTGAATTAGCCCCTCGCAGCATGAACTCAACCCCCAAAATGCATAGCACGTAACCCCTAATTTAAAGCTGCTCAGACTGCGCATGGGAGCCAGAGATCAGGAGTTGTGGGAGATGGGGTTCTCTCTGATCTTACAGGCCCCACGGACAACCCTTTTTTCCCTCTCCTCTGGCACCACCCTGGTGGTGTTTAATCTTTGAAACCCCACGGCCCTCCGTTCCCGTTTTTAAATGACGCACGTCGCGTTGCCTAGAGGAATTCGGCTCACGCAACACAATTTAAATACCTTTAAACACACAAGTGCACGCCGCGTGGCAACGCCTGCACCTCATCCATCAACTTTTCATAGAAATTGAGCCGCGCACAGTCAACGCCGAGCCTTCTATGCGACGCGAAACGGTTTTCCTGCTGAATTGAGCAAGGCAGACAAATTAAGGTTTTTAAAAAACTGGTGCACCTGCAACAGCTAGGGTTCAATGGATGAATGGAAAAGCATAAATCAGGAGACACTGTATTTCAGCTGTATTAAATTAGAGCAGTACATATAGGACACTGGTAACTCCAAGAAACTCAACCAGCAAAAATGCTGGGCAAACATCAGTAATCAGTGAGCCCCAAAACATTAATTTGCAGCTTCCTCAGCAGTAAATCATTAAAAGGCTATTATCACAGAACAGCTCATTTTACGTTCAGGCGGTGTGTCTTCAATCGCACAAAAAACGGCTGTGATCACACTGCATTCATATCCAGAAAAGTGTACAAAATCCCAAGCGTAAATGGAAGATCATTTTTTATTTTGATCTTTAGTTCCGTAGCATTATCTAAAAAAAAAAAACAGTTTTCCTTCTGCCCGAGCCAAAGGTACAGAATGAAATACTATTTGGGGAAAAACCTTATTATCGCGGTATTGTAAATTGCGTACGGTACTGTACATAATTTCACATGTTCGTATGAAACTAATAAATATTTTATGGATGAATGTGTAATTAATGCCTTTTATTAGCTTGGTTCAAACGTGAGCCATAAATAACAGTTTACACACAAAAGCTTTCACGGACTCCTGCATAAAAAAATAGTCACAATTTCTTCAACTGCAGGTCTCTGAACAGGCGCGCTGCAATATACCGTACGCCTGCATGCATTCATCTATCCGTGCATACATTTCCACTTCAGACTAATGACCTCTCACAGGTGATGGGCTAGTATAGCACAGTCTTAATACATTATTTGGAGCCAGGCTGCTGTGATCTTTGATTTATTGCCGCTCCGAGATGTCACAGAGAAACAGTTTAGCGTGAAAACGCATTACCCTTGGCGAGCGAGAACTCAAGGGGTTGTCGCGTCTCGCCTGACGACGCCGATCCGACACCCGCAGACCGCGGGCGACCGCAGGGGGGGGCATCCCGGAGAATAAGCCTCCGTCTTCCATGCTTAATTTTCGCGCTCTGAGTTTTCAATTAGTTTTGTTGACACTATCTCTTTGTTCCTCTTTCCCCGCTTCATCATTATCTGACTCGCTACTTGAAACACGGGCTTTCCAGCGGATTTCGATTACCGCTTTTTTAGAACAAATTATTGGGGGGGCAGTTTATACCAATTTACTAAACAGGTGATTACAGTACCTTCTGCCCTGCCGCGTGGTGGAGAAAAACAGAGCAGGGGGTAAGTTTCGCCCCCCTCCCCGGATGAAGTGCTCTCTAGATAAAAGGCGGCGTTGCAAATGAAAGAAGGGGGAGCTCAAGATGTCAGTGGTCTAATCGTTACTGAGTGCCTGCTCCTCTACATACGAAGCAGGCGCCGGTCCTAATTAGTAAGGTGCACGCAGTCCGCCAGTGCATGAAAACCAAGAGGCCCGAGATCCGCCGCGCTCTGTTTTGCTTCTCCAGTGGCGGAATCGATAGAACAACAGACCCGAGAGACAAACAGAAACCGACCTACTGCACTACCACGAAATCAAAAAGAAAACCGAAACCTTTGGCACAAGAACACGTTTACAGTTTAGTATGCTGCGAGAGGGGCAGTGACCTTCCGGCTCTGAGGGTTTACTGAGCGAATACTTGCTTTTATTTTATTTTTATTATTTTTTTAAAAGCATGTTGACCCAGGTTTTGGCTTTTTTTTTTTTGCCTCTGCGTCCGCTCCATGCATGGTTTCTGTGGCTTTGGGGGTTTTCTCATTTGGAGGCCGCGATTCAAATGTGATGCGTCTCTTTTCTGCATTGGGAGTTCGTCTTGCGGCCAGTACCGTGATGACGTGCTGGTAAGATGAAGAAGGGTTGAGCGTCCATCTGCAAAAGCCGAGGCCGAACAAAAGTACAAAGACGCTATTTGTCGACTCTGATTGTAAGAAAAAACCAAAACAAAGCAGATAAGTGCGGCAGAATCTCTTCAATGTTTACCGTTTCTCTTTGTTTTAGTGAGGGAGGGTGTGTATTGCGTTTTACTTTTTACATTTTACATTTGGAACACCCCTTACAGATGTGTGGCAAGGGAAAAAAAACAAAATGCCTATATGAGTGAAGGTCTATTAAGACATTCCTATGACGTGGCAGGAGAGGAAGTCAAAGGCAGACAAAAATGACAAATGTGGATCTGAATGTTACTTTCACCAAAATCAGCTATGACAAGCAGGGATAAGGGCTCTTCCTTTTCCCCTGGTCGCTCTTATTTTCCTTCAACCTCCAGAATAACATCTGTCATCAATTGCACATGCACAGGAAGGCAAAAAAAAAAGCAGTCCAAGCTTCTGAAAAGAGAGACTACAGGAAGCCCATTTTCTGAATGATGGCAACAGGGAAAAAGCACGTCGCACCACAGCCGACTGGAAATGTTCAGCAAGAATGAGAAATCATTACCCAGAGATGGAAATGACAGGCAAATGAGCTGATTCCACCACATCCTCTGAACCCCCTGCGAAGTGTAGAAAACTTTATTTTGAAGCTGCTCCCGGAGAGGGGGGCGTTTTTGTATAATAACCCTAATTTGCAATTGAACAAGTTAAAGTGACTAAAAAAAAAACAATTAGGAAGCTATACAGCAGATGAATAGCACTCTGATGAATCCAGGGAGCAAACTGGAATAGGTTAATCACCAGCAATCCGAAAAACAGGTGTTCAACATTTTAAACCCCCAAATTATATGATCATCAGAACTCAAGAGCATGTCATTTAATTAAAAGGGTTGTCCTCTTTTTTTTTTTCCTCCCCCAATGCCATGAAGCGATGCTGATTGCGTTGGCTCGGCGAGAGTAATTTGCGTCTCCTCCGCGTTCTGAGAAAGACAGAGGAAGGGTCTAGAAGCTATCGCGTCATATGAGCCTCCAAGTGCCAGCTGGGCCCAGCACATCCTGCCAAGATTTATCTGTGAGCAGCAGGGGATACTGGCCAACAGACAGGGATGATAACCCTCACTGTACAGCAGGCTACCAGAAACAACCTCTCTCTAATACACAACACAGAGAAGGTCACAGATCTATTCCCTTGACCCCTGTTGGGTCAGATCCCTCAGTGGTCTCTCTCTATCCATACAGAACACAATCCTAAAGGAATTTCCACATGGCCCACATAGGGAGGCAGCCGGAAGCATTCGACTGCGCCATCCAGTCATCAGCAGCCTGAAGGTGGGATTTCACTCACGGCAGCAGACTGAACCAGCTACATCCTGTGACACCCTGGCGAGAAACATGGTGACAAGAGCTGATGGTTCACATACTGTGCCAGCAGAGAAAGAAGATAAAAACGCTAAGCCATTGCCCAGCTCTTACTGCAAACCTGACGGCCAGCCATTCGCAAGGGCTAGTCAAGGCTAAACAAGAAGGTCAAGTGTACCAGCTGAACAGCACTAGTGGACACACCTACAAAATAACAGCCCAGATCCCCGAGGTTGCTGGACTGGAGAAAGCTTTCAAGTGTCACTTTTCAGGACCAAGCAGTTGGCTAGGAACAACTGGAACAACTTGGACACCATAGTTATGGATGGCTGGTTCATTTCTACAAAACGGATATCGGCTCAAAGATACGAGGTATGCTAAATGGAAGTCATTGCAGAGCCTACTAAAGCCCACAGCTTGGCTCTGCCCCTCAGTGCTCCTGTTGTCCTTCAATTCCAAATCCCACAGTGGATTTCATCACCACACCTTAGGAAAGAGAGCATTGACATACCAATACTTACCACCCACCAGAAAACGTGAAGACGGGTCTTGCACTACTGAGCTTCACAAATACACAGGGCACAGTGTGGCACATGGCAAAGATATCAAGGGTTTTTCCTTTGGGTTGTGACAGTTCCTGAAGTGTTCTTCACAGGCTATTGTGCTAGCTGAGACGCCGTGCTCTCTGCAATCTCTGTGACCTACCAACAACCAGATCCCACAAGTTCATTCATGTTTGCTGTCCAGCTCAAGCTCCATCATTCTAGGACCAGACCTTATGAGAAGCCCTGACAAAGCTTGTATACCGTTCTAGTACATGGTGGCTCACACAGAGTCATGCTGAAATGGCCTGAAGTATGTTTCACCTCCATCCCTGCCAGATAAGAACTGAACAGCTCTATGCAGGCTCAGAGGTTAATACCTAAGCTGCCTTGATGCAGTTTGGAACAGCTTTAGACAAGAGAACAGTGTCCAAGTTCATAAATCAGAACCAAGCAAGCTGAATCAACAGGGGCAAAACCCTGGACCTTGTATCCTTGCCTTGTCACACTCGCCAGTGGCTGATGTCAAACAAGCATCGCCCACACAACCCTTGGGCATCCAGCCGATCACAACCCGTACTGTACATTTAATCCGGATCTCTCCTTTCATTTCCTCTCTCTGGTTCTCTGTCCTTGCAAACACCACTCCCCCAGACATCTGAAGAGAAAATTCCTCCTTAAAACTCAGGAGCTTTCTAGCAACTGCTGCATTCAGCACAAGGGCATCGTCTCTTGGCTCCACAGTCATGCATTCGCTAAATAAACCACAAGAGTCTAATCATGAGAATAATCTCAATGCTTGTTAAACTACTAAAAGGGGCTTTTGCACCATCTTAAGTAAATATGTATTCTTCGGGAGTTAAAAAAAACCCTCTGTAATTCAAACAAGACAGAATTAATGACTAGGAAAAGCTCCTGCTTCTTCAGCACAGATTGTAGGGCTTTCCAAAGAAAAAGATCACCAATCACACTGGTCTGAAGAGATAACCACCAGAACAGGCTGGTGTGGACCACGAGACAAGGTTAAAAAAGCAGCACCTGATGCATTCTAATGATGAAGTCTTTTGCCCTAAAACAAATGGCTTTTCTTATCACCTGATATTAATTTTGATCCTTCAGTGTTATTAAAGTATACATTTGACAACAGCTGGTGTAACACATTTTTAATTGATCCAGCAGTAATCTTCAATTTCCCTCAAAAGTCCACTGTGCACCTCAGTCAAACGCTTCATTATTTTAATCACATGCTTTGATCTACAGTACAATGCTCTCACCAGCACTAGAGTGTCAAGTAGAATCTCACAAAGGGAAAGGGGGCTCGTAATTCTTTTAATGAGCATCAAGACACATAAAACATCTCAGCTCATTCTCTCTCACGTACATCTTCCACAAGAGGCAACCCAGGCGCAAACAGCATGTCAGAAATGTATAACTTGATTTCATCCCCCAAAATGAAGCACCCTCAGCTTTTAATTGGTTTCTCGCAAGCCGTAGCAATGTATTATTAATTTTGGGAGGTTTCATTAGCGTTAGTGAAATGATTTTATGTTTATTTTATACAGGGGACATAAATCAGCGTGTGGTCTACCCAATTCATAACAATTAAGCAGTCACACATTCCTTTAAACAGACTAGCAATTAAAAAGGACCATGAAAATATATTTATATTGAATATTGCAGTGCATTAACTGCCATAGTGGAACTGAAAGGTTGTGGTTCATTAAAAAAAAATTGCTAATACCAACATTTTAGTGAAACCTAACCACGACCTTTATCTGAAAGGGAGGATAGGATAAGATGAGGGATTGCATTAGCGTGCTCGTTCTGTGTTCTTGGTTTTATCCACAACAAGAAAGCGTATCAAGAATAATTAGAAACGAATACAGTATACGACATATTCAGGTCAGGTGCAAGCCTGGTAAAGAAAAAAAAATAATAGCAAGTAGAAATTAGACTTTTACAATTAGGCAGGCTGCCATGCTTGAGTGTTAGCTGGAGATGTATGCTTGTACTCACCCAGCCAAAATCGATTCCAATACCAGGTGATTGACAACGTGTTCAATCTAGCAGACACCCACCACACACATCTTCTCTCTCTCTCTATACCTCTCCCCTCCCCCCCTTTCTCCGAGGAAGGATGAGAGTCGCTCTTGAGGGAGTAATTGATCATCTCTGAGTCAAACACTGTCTCTCTGGATGTTCCTTACCCCTCAAGAGAAAGGGGAAAAAAGGACAAGAAGAGATTTTTCTCTGCCATTTGGTTGAGCTTTTTAGCTTGCCAACCTCCAATCAGTCACATTTAAGGGCCTAGGAATGTCACACCTGAAATACTGCCTGTATTCTGCTTTGACCTTTTCGACTTAAAAGTCCTCTGTTCACCCCGATTGGTTTTCCCAGTAGTGTACTGCTCTCCTCGTACAGCATATTAAGGGAGTGCATCACATCCCTCTGCATTTTTGGATAAGGGCTGTGGTCAGAGATACAACATTATTTGATGAGGAATAACACCCAGTAAGTAAAAGCATGTAGAATTGTTTCTAGAGAAGTCAGGCTTAAGCAGCTTTGACTTCACCGGCTTGGCTGAGGACGGACCCCCAGGCCGGAGCAGGAGGAAGTCGGGACCCCCTGCAGAGGGAGGAGTTACCCAAGGGGCAGCAGCACAGGTGGAGACGGAGAGGAGGAGGGAAGCAGAATGATGACTGCGAGGATCAGAGACAGGCTCACAGTGGTATTTAGAGTTTTATAGGGGATGTCATTGAGGATTAGGAATCAGGGGAGCAGAGATAGAGGAGAACTGGGCTGCAGTCATCCCTCCTGAACTTTCATTTAAAACTCCCTTTAAACTAACATCAGAAATTGAAGACTTGTGCATCACGCCCGAGTCTGCACTGTGTTTGCACTCCTAAGTTCAGGAGCTGCGTTTCATTCTGTACAGATGAATTTCCCTCAGAGGTAAAGCTGTAATATATAATGCATGCAGTGCATGTGAAAGACCTGGATTGTTTTCTACCTTCTCCAGCGGCCAAATCAACAGAATCGTAATCAAATACAAAGCTGGGCGCATCAGAAAAAATGGATGCATAGAGAAAAATACCAGCGTCAAAGTACTGGTCTGGGTATCACCTGTCTCTTGCATACATTGATCAAATGCCACAGAAGCAAATTATTTTAATTCTCTCGGTTTCACACAGGAGCCCCTTTTGCAGAGGGGGGCGCG
This sequence comes from Lepisosteus platostomus, assembly GCF_059453375.1. Lineage (NCBI taxonomy): Eukaryota > Metazoa > Chordata > Actinopteri > Semionotiformes > Lepisosteidae > Lepisosteus > Lepisosteus platostomus. Next base: position 11,099,293 of record NC_142632.1, read on the forward strand.
GCGGGGCAGACAGCGAAAGGTGTCCCCCAGTGACTCAGGGGCAGCGGATGAGAGCAGGCCTGTACAGAAGCGAAACACACGCGCACGGGGGTCATATTTCTTCCAGCAGTCGAGCTGCGCGGTGGTCTGTGCGACTGTTAGTCAATACGGGAGTCTGGCACCACACCGGCACAGTGCCCAGAGCTGCTCCAGCCCATCCTATGGGTCATCAATCTCAACCTTAATAAGGAGCAGCCAGTAGTGGGGCGAGGGCTGGCTGAGAACCTCATTCGTATAATTTACCCTCACAAAGCACTCTTTCTCTCTTTCTTTCTCTCCAGCCATCTGCTTTGCTCGGGAAATTGATTCAGCAGGGCAATGTGCAACAGAGCCGATGTGGTGCAAACCTGCAGAAGCTAAACTTTTTTACCAATGCAGTTATTACTGCAATATTCAAGGGGATGAGCTCCATGATGGCTCGCTTTTGACTCTCCCCGCTTGTGACTTGAAAGCTTTAAATAACTGCAGCACTAACAATAGTGTCCTGATCAAAGTATACAGTATAATCATTCTGATGTTTATGCAAAACAGTTGACCTGCCTCCTGATTTCACTTGCCACCTTGTAGTGAAACAGCAAAACATCAACCCTATAAACGGGAGGTACAGACTGGAGCTGAGGTGTCCCAGGTGCATCTTGCAAGATCCTTTAAGGTTAGGACCAGGGATAGAGATCTACAAAACAGAAGGTTCTACAGTTCAGCTTTTGGTAATCATTTTCTACACAACAAACAGCAGTCTTGCACACTGAAGGAGGCAATTAGTTCAAACTAGTAGTTAATTTAGCACTTGAAATTGAAACTTTACACACCCACTATCGTTAATGCCCAGAGCTGGCCATTCCCAGCTGAATCGAACCCAATTCGAACTCAATTAAATTTATCAAAACCCATGTGTCTCAAATCGTTATTTTACGGGTGCGGTAGAGGACCTCTGAACCGAGGCTCTCTGGGAGCTGGGCACCCCCCCACGATAGCAGAACTCCCAGCAGGTCCCAGATCATCCCCTCGGCTGAGCTGAGGCTGAGCCCTGCGATCGCGGGTTCGAGGCTGGGTCACGACTAACCACCTGCGGCTGGGATTCCCCAAGCGGCAGCAGACGATCCACTGAGCGACGGCAAGGGATAGCGGGGAATTCGTCAGCCTGGTCGACCCCTGCGGCCGGCCGTCTGCAGGCACGCAGTACAGATTCGGGGCCGCAAGGTGTTAAAGGATCAGTGGCTTGAAGCAGTCCGCCCACACCTCCTCCTTCTCCCCCGTGGGAGGTCTCACGGCTCATGGCCATCAGCCAAAATTTAAAATACACACCCGGCTGTCCTAAATAGGGAAATGGGGGAGCTCTTCACAATTCTATGTTGTTATTGGGGGGAGGAAAAAATGCAGGCAGGGAGATAGCAGGCACGCTTTTCGCTTCTACTCCAAGAACGGTAGCACTGGTGTGACGTGGGTAATGAGAGGGCAAAGGTCAGGCACTCCCTGGGGAAGGGTGCTACCTCTACACAGGTTCAGCAGGGCAATATTATTCCCTCCTCAGGGACCACCTTAAAAATAATTGGCGCCCCTGTCAAGTTGATCCCTAGCCACAGCCCCCAGTGAGGTCACCTTGCTCTGCTTGAGCGCCAGGTGCCCAATAATACCTCTCCGACGTGGCTCTGTCTCACATCACAGGCTTTTTCACAGCACTGTAACACCCCCTGTGATCATCGTCACCGTTATCGAGTCTTTCCTGGAGCAGCAGCAGTCAGGATTTAAATTTATGGTACTCAGGGGTCAGGTTTGAAATTCATCAAGGAGCTAGATTAGGTTTTTGACATGAAACAAAAGAGAAACATCTGTGGAATCTACTGCTCGTGGATTCTAAAAAACTCCACACACACATATCTTTGCATTTTAACATGAGAGAAGCAGTATGTCAACCTTCATCGTCAGAGAGCTTATGCTTTTTAGTAGCTTCAGTTCGTCTCTGCTGATGTTACAGGGGATATTTATAAATCAACCTATTGACCTTCACCCATTTCTGACACAGCAATATAGTGTCATCAGTCTGTGAGGGTGCCTGCGTCTAACAGGCTCAAAGAGCTTTGTTGAGATTGATGGATATGTGCATTAGTTGGAGTGCTTTTCAAGGTATTGGTGCAGTAGAGTGCAATATCAGATACTAGAAACCCCTGATGGAAGTTGACAGATCTAGATTTTAAGATTGAAACGATGGAGGGGCACAAGATACAATCACTAGAGTTACATTTTAGAATTCAGAAACTCCTAAGTTACTTTTATAATAAATACATCAGTTCCAGAAAACAAAAACTACTACTAAAGGATGTGGCATATTTGAAGACCTACAGTATGATAATGTTTTATTTCTTCATTAAAGAGTAAGATCCTTCAGTGCAACACGAAGAAAAACAATGACAGCAGTTCATTAAAGTTACAAATCTTTGAAAAAAAGTCTTGAGTCTGTCTGCAAGAGGAACAAACTTGCGCACACGAAACATTAGCATAAAAAGCATTTGCTACACTTTACCCAATAAAGAAAAAGTGGTATTTACCATGCTTATCACAAGCCTTGCATAATTGCAGCCCTGACAGTGCAAATGGAAAATGCTAAAGGTTACCGTCTTACTAAATATGAATTATATTCAATTTTCACTACAGCTTCATGCTGGGAGTTCTCAGTTTTTAATTGGTCTGCAATTTATGGATCTCAATATGAATACATGCTATGTGCTGTTACTGGGCAGCTAATGCACAGTCTTCTGTTCAGTGCAGCTACTGTAGTCGTAAGATTTCATTCAGCACAGAGATCAAATAATGAAGGCTACCACATCCTTTCCCATTCTGAACCAACAAAAATAGCTTCCCAACAACACAAGGCCCCTCTTGCTAACATTATCTGAGCCCAGAGCAGTTCTGACAACTAATCACCATTTTTACGCAGACTGACATAGAAATTATGGAGTAATACAAAAGATTCTCAATCACTATATTGAACAATTGTGTTGTAATTTTAAGCAGTTTTTTTAACTGTTCATTTAAACTATTCAGCTAAACTCCACATGGGCTTGCATGACATATGATTCAGTTTTTGCGTGTTATGACTACTGTAGGCCATCATAACCTCAACAGCAGTTCGCACACCACACACTCTTTTTCTTCACATCTATGTAATAATTTTATACATCCATCATATACTGTAATGTAGGTTCCTGCTAATTGTTTTTCTGAAAAATGTAGCATAAATTGGGGTGAAAAAAAGGTGATTTATTATTGGCCCTCCTTGACAGAGTGTTGCTACAAATACCGGGCTATCTTAGCTTTTTCTTAAAGCTGTGAACGTGTGGTTACTGTAAGCCGGAACAGTAAGGAAAAAGTGTCTCAGGTCACACATCGTTTGTATAAAAAACGTTGAGACTTTGTGATTTTATTTTGTTTTTTGCTTTTGTAACAGCAAAGTCGTACCCCTCGCGAATGCAGGAGGCTGTCGCCAACTTCTATCTAGAGGAATCCCGTCTAGAACTCTCTGGGCAGTGCCGAGGTATGGACGTTATCACGGCAGAAAGTTCTGGACAACACCGGTAGTGTGTTCGAATAAACCGGTGCGGAGAGGCTGTTCATTGCAGTGTTGTCTGGCTGGAGATTGCGACAAAGCAATCGGCGGTTACATTCCTTCATAAGGTGACTAGTGCGAAATACTGTACAGTATTTATACAGTAGGTCCCGAGCACACTGAAATTGTATAGGCTTGTGCACCGTAAATGTGCAAAGCTCGAGTTGGTCTTGAAAAACTGCACTGCATCTTAAAGAGGTCAAGTGAAAACAACAGACAATGGAACTACGGCTCAAAAACATTTTGCATTTCTTTGGAGTTATTCACAACCGCAACAACATGTTTCCCTAGCCCGTACATCGTAAAACGTCGTCTTATTTAAGGCACACTTGATGTATTCTATAGATCTTCTTCGAATTAATCATTTTTGTTGTAGAGTTGTTTTCTGCGTATTAAAACATCGACTCGTGTTAACCTATGACTTCGTCTGAGAGCGTTAAAATATGGTAATAAAGGAAATTCATCCGTTTAAAATGTTTAAAGTACCTGCTTCCAAAGGGAAGAAGGTAAATGTATAGTTTCCATTACATAACTGATTATATTTCGCACATTTTTATTTTTCGGAATGTATTCTATAGCTAATAAAAAAGACGTTACTTTGTAGTTACATTCAATCGTTTTTCAAATAAAGTTATGAAAATAAGTCGTTTTTTCTGCATAAAACAGGATTGCATATCATTATGAGGATCAAAGATCCGATTCGTATTTGAGAGTAGTGCGAATGTAACGCTTAAATCATAAAGCGTATTTTTAGTTACTTTTTATACTATTTTCAGCATCTAGGTTGGCCACCACAGTAAGAGAAACTAAGTTCAGGCGAGGACGAATTCTTTCATACCTTTTAGGATGAAGGAAAAGCGATTTTTTTTTAGTTTCCGGATTTCACAGTAAACTAAAAAATGAACACCAAATTCTAAACTCGGACGTTCGTTAAAGAAATAGACTATCAAGGGCACTATGGGTTAGAACATTTTTAATAATGAAAAGGTGCGATAGGAAAACACCGAGAAACTTAAAGCATTTTGAAGTAAATAAACAGCGGCTGAATTTAACGTGTGACACACTATTATATGGAAAAAGATATGCAATAAAATTGTTTCAGGTCGAATTATACACAACAATATGGTGCACCTGTTGAACGTCTTAAAGTTTTCGGTTATTTTTTTTATTTATTGTGCACTGTTTCATAAACTATAGCGATAAAACAATGCAGGGCACTTGTTGGGTTTAGGTTTATTTATTGTAAATACTGTCATTTCAATGGGGACACAATGAACGCTTATACAAATGCTTAATGCAAGCTCTCCATAAGTGGGATGCTTGAACTGTCGCCTCACGGTGACATTTAAGTTGAAAGCGTTTTAACGTTTCGCCTTTGAATCGAGTTAAGATTGCTTTGCTACCGATGGGGTTCACTGAAGTTCTTCCCCCCTCATTTTAAGCTCGGACTGACTTATTGGATCCTATGCAATACAGATCTAATCGGAAGACAGAGCTAGCTTTAAGCCTCCAAGGAGCAGAAGACGAACAGTTTTCGCGAACAGTTGAACAGCCACGAACCCGATCTACATACAACCAGCTCCACGAACGTCCAAGCGAATAACTGAACGCAAGCCGATAAACAGAGTGCGGGTTTCGACAAAGAAACAGTTGTACACACAGTGCAGCAGGGAGTGCACGACACCGTACTACATCATTGAAACACCGGAGACTTCGGTCGAATTATAAACATCTTGAACGATTATTAATATCGAGAACAGTCAGCGGAAACCTTACCTTGACCGCGGGTCTCCGTCAGCAGAGAACCGAAAATCAACAGCAGACCGTACACGTTTAGACGGTAATCTCTCTTCGGGCACATGTCTGCCAGAGTAGACTCCTCCGTTTCTAGAATAAAATGCCCTTGTGTTACAAACACTTTCCTAACAAAACAACAAAAAAAAAAATAAGAGGGAAAAAAAGCTAAAGACTTCACCGGCCAGCCACTCGCCTTGAGACCTTACAGGCACATACCACGCTTAGCGAGTCGAGCGGAGCGCAGCTTTGTAATTGGAATCAGCTGAAAGGCAGAGAATGTTTAATTTCAACGCTCAGTAAGCGGATTGCTAGCTCCAAGTACTGTCAGCACCTTAAAGACAGCGCACCAGTGCCGTTTCAGCACCGTGGACAGCTCCTAGCGTCAGCAAATGGAACAACTTCAGCGCTGTAGAAAGTTTGTACCGTACATAACCTAATACTGCCCTCATTAAAATGCCTCCAGCATTGCACAGGCTATGTAATTCTGGGCTATTGATTACGGACGCCAAGGGTTAGAGAGTGCGAATTCATACACAACCAGAAAAAAAATGATTCCGTCTTCATCTTCTTGATCCGCATGCAAGGAGGGAGGAAAAGCAGATCGGAAGGTTTCAGTAAACGAGACCGCGTCCTGAGCTAATATTATGCCAACAATCATTTCATTATTAAATCTCAAGTATTAGACAAATCGCTAATGAACAAAATTAGCGGTTTCTTAAAAAGGGCATATCTAAACTCTATAATCCCGGAGGAGGCATTAATGAAGCCCTGTCTCATTAATTGGAGTGCATACCTGTGGTTTTGAATTGAATTTACAACAGAACGCAGAAGAAGTAATTTATCCTCTTCAACACCGTGATATTCCCCCGACGACATTACTACGCACTTCTACAGAATATGACATATATATCAGTGGAATCCGCAGTCACTCAGCTTGCAAACTGTGAATTTTAAAACAGGACACTGGTAAAAACATACAAATCAATCACTTCAAATAATCACTTACTGTATTTTACAAACACCGGGCCCCCTCTCCCCTCGTGATACCCTGACACTTTTACGTGATTCGAGTTTCTTATTCTATCGATGTTCATCACGTTTATCACAAAAGCTAGCTCAATACAACGGCATAAGCAGGACATATACAGTATGAGGCACAATAAATGTAACAGGAACGTAAAATTCAGAAGTGTACTTTAATGTACCATATAATTTCTGGCTGTGGCAACAAAGCCTGATTTCATTTTTGATAGCGTACTTTGTTATCACACAGCATGTACGATCCCCTGGGGACACCCAGGACCGAACCCTGATTTGACAGTCAGAAGGGACAGGCAGATCACATCTCCGGGATGGTGTTAAACAGTAACTTCCTTTTGTCATCGCGAGCTCTCTCTCCCTCTTCGTATTTTAAAACATAGCCTTGGCCAGCCGAAGGCCTGGCTACGTACTGTATGTCTCGTAATGGAGTTATCAGGCGACGGCGGGGAGAGGTGTAAAATATGATTGGACCCGAGGACAGCCTCCACATGACTCAGAGTACATTGCAGATAGCAGCAGAGCGCAGGAGAAAAAAAAACCGAGAAAAACAACTTCAATCACATTTTGATTCAGCACTTTCAGACTTTTTTTTTAATAAAACAAGTCTAAACGCTTTAATAGAAATCCCGTGCCTTGCCATTTGTGAGTTAAAAAAAACACATTTCTGCGTGTTCTTCGAGAGAGAAGAGGTGATAAGCCTTCACTGTGTGCATGGTGAGGCTGGGTATTCATTAATCTTATTTTTGCATTGCACAATATCAATATAGAATTTTATATCAGAAGTGGGAAGAAATTTGAAGCACAAAGTTGCTTTCCCTTACACAGAGATAGTTTTGCCAACCCTGATTAAAAACAGCACACATCGCTCATGTACATATTCATTAGGTAGTCCAGAATTAGTTAGAATTAGGGTCTTTGACAACAAATAGATAATTTTTAAGTCCCTATCTAAAAAAGAAAACCAAAGACAATGACATTTGGAAAAATGGCAGAAAGCTGCTGAAGTTTTGCAGGAATCATCTACTGTCATTAATGAATAATGTGTCAAACCGAAGACATAAAAATCGCATTTCAGAGCTCATTACATACGTCCTAAATTGGTAGAGGAGTAAAGTAACCATAGAAAACTCATATGTAATGTCTTAAAGAAACACAAAACCTGGCAATGAATAGTTGTGTTGGACATAGATGTGCTCAGATTCTGTCTGAATGCTTGAAAACCAGGAAACCTGGAAAACCATCTTCATGAGAAGACTGACACACAAGTTTGAGAACAAGACACTACTTCACTGTCTGACATTGTTGAGATTTTTATGTTCCAGGCTGGTAACGGATATTTTCTGGATCCCTTTCATTTTGTGCGTCTTCAAAAAAGTGCAGCATCCTTCGTTTCCACAGCTGACACTGATGTATGGGAATCAAATGTTTTCATAATCACAGGACCTCTTTGCTTCATTTGTTGCAGGTGTAGAAATAGAGAACCCCTGGTCTGAATGTGTTGAAGACCTACAGCAGTCCACTCATGGAATGAAAGTACAGAGTGGGTCTGTTTCATGACTATATATCTGTGTACTGGAGGGCACTGTGGTTAGCTTTGCTGCATCGTAGCGCTTAGTCCCTGGGTTTAATTCCAGACTTGGGGTGCTATCTGCGTGGAGTTTGTATGTTCTCCCCATGTTTGTGTGGGTTTCCTCTGGCTGCTGCTTCTTCTAAAGTCCAAAGACATACAGTAATAATAGACTACTTTTTTGGGGGGGAAAGTTGGCCCTGGTGTGTGTGTGTGTGTGTGTGTGTGTGTGTGTGTGTGTGTGTGTGTGTGTGTGTGTGTGTGTGTGTGTGTGTGTGTGTGTGTGTGTGTGTGTGTGTGTGTGTGTGTGTGTGTGTGTGTGTGTGTGTGTGTGTGCCCTGCAATGGAGTGTTGTCCTGTCCCGTCCACGGTGCACCATGCCTGGTGCCCGTTGCTTGCTGGGATAGGATCGGCCTCCCCCGCAACCCTGTATTGGATAATGCAGCCAGAAAATGGATGGAATGGATGTCAGTCTACCACAGTGTAGTGCACTAAGCCAGTTACAGGAGTGACAGCACCCCCTATGAAACCTAGACAGTGAATAGCTCTGTAGAGCCAGAGGAGCCTGTGGTTACCTGCTGTGTGGCGCTTCTGTGAGTCTCAGCAAGGGCAGAGACAGCTGCACGTGTCACATTTAGTCCAGCTTTAACCTCTCAAATGGGCTCTGTCCAGGTTTGATCATGAAAACTGAGCCTGAGCTATAAAAGGGGGCTTCATGAAATAATGGAACAGAAACCCATAGAGAGTGTTCATTACTAACTAATAAATACATTAGTAACTCTTCTATTATATTCGATATTTTAAACAAAAACAGTCTTTGACAAGCCGCTAAGTAGCAGTTCAAATTCTAAAACAAGTCCCGCTATCGGTAATTGTTTTGTTTTTATGTGTGGGATTGATCGACACCAGAAATAATCTGAACTGCCACCGTGAGTGTTATTGAGAGTCTCTATTTTTCAAATCTGGGACTCAGATTTAACCTTCTAATTTAAGAAGCTCATGTACTTTGCCAATAATGGTTCCCATTCACATAAAGAGTGGTTTGTACTGCATGAGCGCAATATTTCTGCTGATCCTAGATGTCTGGAGAAAACCAAACCCGAAACCACGAGGTAGAGTTTCACTGCTCTGCTTTTACAGATTGAAAAGCCCACGGAAAGACCCAGTTCTGAGTAATATGAACCCGAATTTTTAAGATCAAATGATCTCATTCTTGCTCCCCTGTCTCACACTCTCTGCATTGTTAGTCTAATTTGAAACATCATAGCGAGTATGAAGTTTATCTTTTTTAATTTCAATGTATTGATTTATTGAAACATTTTCTCATCTGCATTGTAACCTATCTTTTTTTCTGCCTTATAATGGTGCTACCAACACCACATCATACCAACACATCATTTTAAAAAGCTTCTCCAATAATGGCGAGAATAAGAGGGGCTGCATTTTGTCCATAAAACTGATGTATGATTCGAAGTTCTGAAATGAATTCCGCAAGTACCCCGGAATTTGTTTTTCTTTGGAAATGTCGCAGTTGCATTTTAAGGGCTGCTCTGCGAGAATCCAAAAAAAATATGGAAATACTTCCAATTATATTTAGATAAAGCGTGTCTAAGCGAGGCATGTATAATCTCAATTCCACATGTAGCAAATCCAAAAGAGGTGTATTTGTGTGTGGTCTTTCAATGAGATAACATTCTCAAAACACTCAAAGATTTAAGAGGATATACAGGACCAAATGGGACTATCGAATGTGTGCAAATATCTCTTAATGAGTTTAAAGGAGAAGAGGAAGCAAGCACAGTATATTTCAGCATTCCTGCCATTGCACAAGGAAACCCAGAAAAGTGTAATGCTTTTAACACTTCATCCTTTAAACTCTGAGGTTACCAATTTTCTCTCTCTCATTTGTCTGCTGCAGAAACCACCCCACTCACTATGTCTGGTTCATTTCTTTTGCACTTACAGTCTGTCAATCTCATCGCATTCAGGAGCTGAGTCCTTTAAATGCGGGATATTTAAATAGCAATCCATTCAGAGAAATAAGATCTTCATTTTACACTGTAATGGAAAAGCATTTGTGAAAGTTTTTTTTAAGGGTGGGGGGCGGGGGGGGCACAGTGGGGAATGATGGTCACCCACTGCTTGAATTAAATGCATTAAATGTTATAGTGATATCAAACCCCTTTGTTTGGACTGGTAAAAAAAAAAAAGATAAGAAAATAAAGAGATGTGATTTTCATTCTGCTATAAAAAACGAGATTCTGCATTTTTCCTTCTTATATAAGCATATAATTCCTCAATAGACAGGTTCTGTCTTGTGCTCTGATTTGCACTTGAAAATCTAATAACTTCTGACTGGTGAGGAGTTCTATTTAAACCTAATATATGATTGAGAATTGAATAAGGCAGAGATATGAGTGTTTTCATTCAGTCTCCAGTGGCTACTATTGAAGCTTTGGTGCTGTATGTGAACATTATGTTGTAGCAATAAGTATTAATGTTTTCCTGTCTCTTCAAGTCAGCGTTCAGACACACTTAGTCTTCTTGTAATGTCTGCAATAATGAGAAGCAGCAGAGCCCAGAAATTCTACACACACATTCAGAACACAAGAAGCCCAACAATTATCAGGGTGCCAAAACTCCCATCCTTGTTAAGCATGCTCACTGAAGGACAAAATCAAAGGGACTGGGGATCCCCCATGCAAATTTACTGCAGTGCAGCATGATTGAAAATGTACGTGTAAAAACCCAGTGAAATCATATTAAAATTACGGTAAAGCAGAGAGAGAAATCTGACAAACAGTGATTCATTTTTGCATTTTATCCCTAAAGCCAGCTGGGTTGGAGGTTGAATTACTTTTTAATAAATCTGTTTAAATTTTGCAGCAATGCATTTCTTGTCAAACATGTAATCACTTGTATAACATAATAAAATGGGTAACCACGGTAAAATTAATCACCCATCAGGGAAAACTCCAAAAAATAATGTACGGATTTCCCTCAATAGGCTTTTCATAAGGGGATTTGACACCTAGAGTAAAGTTTACAATTAATAAATGGGTCTCAGATTACTCAAATGCAAACAATTATTATTAAAAAAATATTAGGACTCTTTAACCTCTCTTTGTAATCACCTCATTGAAAAAGTTAATTAATGTCACCTTTTTCTTCTGCGTACTCTACTGGGTAGTCTTTGCATCACCCTGTCTGGCTGTCTTATTTACTACTGGTTCATGGATGATTTACTGGTGGTGTTACAGTCTCTGATGAGGAGTGTGTGCTAAATATTTTATAGGAAGCTGCTAGGTGGTCAAGTCACTGCAGCTCTAGAATATCAGTGTATCCAAGTCCACTATACTGTTCTATCCATGGCCAAAGAAAGTAGGATCTATGCAGACAAATCCTTCACAATCATTTCTTGTACAGTACAGACACATAAATACTGTTTCAGACCCTAATTCAGAGACGTACAATGAATTACCCTATTGTTTCATCACTTTTGGAAGAAAACATCAGGTTCTAATGATGAAGCCATGCTTGAAAGCATACAAGAGGTCTGTAAACCACAATAAAGTCCATATAAACAGGAAGAGGAATATGTGACACGCAGGGCTACTGTCCTCACCTTTCGTGCTTTCTGCACTTACTGTACCTGTGAAATCCACCTCAAACTGTAATGTACTGGGTTTGCCCGTTTGCCTGAACAGTTCCCAAAGGTAAAACACAAAGAACCACATTATCTAGCGCTTGTTCCCAATTCCAAAGTACCCAAGTCCAGTCACCCAGGTACAGTATACCACTGAGAAGGATTTCTGTGTCTCTTGAAAAATGTGGCTTCTTAACACTCAAGAACTGGGGCTAAATCGTCTGCCTTAAAATTCAATCGTAACTGCTTCATTCAGATCATGAACTACTGTGGATTTGAAAATCTATTTGCACCTCATGACTGAGGACCGATTGTCTTGGGCTTTACAGCCGATGTCCTGGTGGCAGTCCTAGAAATGAATAGCTTGGGGGTGTAGGGCTCTATATTACATAAGCCTTGAGGAAATCATGACACAGCAGAATAGGTCAAATGACCCCCTTCAGCTAGTAATTTCCCTTAAGAAATCAAATGCTTACGTCATGGCATTTGGATACATTTCAGGTTCTTAAAAGTTACTACACAAATTGTACCAGTGAAACAGGAAAGCAAATACACATCTTTATTATTATTTTAACTCCATGTCTGTGTATCCCAGTTTATTCAAGATAAGTTAAGTAACACAACATAGCCAGCCCTCAGCCCTGCCACTGGGGAAACCAGAGAGGTTCAACCAGTGTTTTATCTCTGCTCCTGCAGAACACCCTGCATCAGTGCCAGCATCACTGGAGAGGAAACTCCAGCCTCTTCTGCTCCTGCAAATTCAAAAAGCGCCTCTCTCTGCCTTCTGCACTTGTTGGTACTTTCTTACTGAGTGATTTCACTACAAAGTCGTCTGACTTCACAGGGATGTGTGAGGCTGTTAAAAGACTCTTCTCCATCTGCACTTCTCTGCTGCGGAGTCTTCAGAGGTTCTGCATCCTCGTCTTGGGCTCATGTTTCCCAAGCAGGTAGGAGGCTTTCTGACTTCACCACCCTATCAATTCCTCAGCACCAACAGAGCTCAGCGACAGGCCTTTCTTTGAAGAAAAGCCGGGACATGAACTTTGCACATACAGGTAGAGTATTTGAATAATACAGTGTGATGGTGAAGCATGACTTCAATTAATGCATTTTTTTTCTCTATTCCAATCGAAATGATTTTTAAAACACTGCCACCCAATTATTAGATAAAGGCACATAAACACTTCCATGGCTGTAGGGCTTATTTGTCTTAATAAGCTCGACCTCCCCTCCTTTCAGAGAGAATACCCTCGCAGACCGACTCCATTAAACCTCCCTTCTTCTGACTATATTTCAGTTCAGCACAGAAGATAGATCACCAGGCACTTCGTGATGAAGGCATTCTAGTTACAAAGGCCATCTGTTCTTGCAGTTTGTAAGTTATGCCTTTCAATAAAGATATTTCAAGCAGAACAAGTTTGAAAAAGAAATCAAACCGTGGCCCCATTCTGTAAATGCTGATGATACACTATTTGGTTCAACTCCATTTGTGTCCTTTTAACAACTGTGGGTAAAATGGTGTCCTTGTCTACAGATGTGATCAGCTGAATGGATTCATATTAAGTAAACCATATGTATTGACCTGGAGGTTAATGGAATTATTATTATTAATTTATTTGGCAAATGGTTTATCCACAGCAACTTACGTTTATGCGGCTGACCATTTTAATGTAGCAATCTGAGTGAAGTTACTTGTCCAGGGATACAACAGCAGGGTCTTCCCTGGGATTTGAACCCACAGTCTTCTAGTTATGAGTCAAGAGTCCTAGATTTGTAACATATGGTGTTTATTGTTCCAAGCTCTGTGTTAGTAATAATAACAGGAATAGTTGAAATCTCCTGTCTGCATGTAGAGAGGTATACAAGAGTTCTACAAAAGTGAAAAGACGGAGCATGAAACGTATTAATAGGAAAGGGAGCTGAGACCTCTCAAAATTATTTTTAGTAGTTTTTTAACATCAAATAATGAATTGTTCCAAAACACAACTTTCCTTCCTACGGCTCTGTGGGAATAGACCATCAGCTGATGCCTGTGTTTGGCTCTTTAAGAATCAGTGACAGGATTAGAGGTAGGGACCTGTAAGAATCTGTAGAACATTTCATAATGCGGCTCCTGCCCTTCTGTTCAGTGATTATATCACCCTGTTAAGGTGTGCACTATCTGAGCAGGGATAAGGAACTGTATAAATGCATTCCGGAGGCTATGGTAATCAGTTTAGAGCAGACAATATTCTCTCAGAGATGAGCATTATGAATGCAGTACCGAGATGGGGAAAATTTATTAAAATAATGCTGGCATAATAGAGTAAACTAAATTTGTGCCTTGCTTATTTTGCAATGAAAATGCAATTTGCTTTTTTCAGCCTCTGTAAAAAAAAAAAGATCTTTTTCACTTTCTAAGAGTTTGGGATTTAAACGGCTTTTTGGGTTCTTGTTTTTGACATCTGAGCAGCGGTAAAAACGGCCTAATAGATTGTTTTTATTTGCTTTGATTTGCATTCTGGGTCCACGAAGGGAACTTTGTGTGGCTACAACATTTGTTTTTCCCCAGATCTCTCACTGGCAATGTGTGCATCACGTTTTGAATGATTGTGGAGAGCAGATGATCTTATGTCATGGGTTTCAGCCCCCCCCCAACCCTAAATAAATATGTAAAAACAAGATTATGACTCATCAACCTGCTGTTAAACATGAATCAGCTGTCAGTCCAAAGAGGAGAGGATGTGCAGCTGGGAAGATACTAGCACCTGTCAGATGCTCTCTTGCTTATATCCATGGTCTCCCGGCAGAATTACACTGCCTGAGCAGCCCAGACAGGAAGACAGCTTGTCCCCCCCAGGCAGAGCAGAAAAAAAAAAGTAGACTGACAGTACAAGAAAAGAATTCACCATGACATCACATTCCACCAGTGACCTCATAGTACAGGATGACCCTGCACTTAAGAGCCAGCTGAGCCCTGCTTGATTCCTCCATGATTCTCCTTTCCCACCTACTGAATGATTCTTCTTCCCTTTCAGACACCTACTTTCAATGTTCAACGTTCAACAGCCCAGCATCAGAATGCTTTCCCACACCCTGTGTAAGCTTCTGTAAATTCATTTCTGGTATGATGCGTTTGAAAAACAACATTTAAATGTCTTTAAATTCCATCTGGCAATGCTGTTCCTACCCACATCATCACCTTACCCTGCTGTGTTAATTTAGTTGTCCTCTTATTGACACTGAGATGGTGAATACTTTGGTCCTGCCAGTTAAGCCACTGCACCAGTGATGACCTAAAACAGAACTCAATTCGGACAGCTTCCTCATCTTAAGGGCTCTCTGGACTCTGAGCTCCACTCGTGAAGAGGCCAGTGCATTAAGGCAAAGCATCAATCCTCCAAGGACTGCAGGTCCCCAGTGGTCGAATATTTGTTCTGCTGACTTCTGTTGGTTCGGTGTTCGTGATAAATGAAGAGGACACAAAGCCATTTAGTTTGGAGAAATGTGGGGCCTTGCAGCGTGACGACATCTGTCCCGAAGAGTAATTGTTCCATGTGCTGCCTTATTTTTTTTCCTGTAAAAAAATTGGAAACAAAAATACCGAACCCGCACCTTTTCATCACAGAACTCATTTGTTTCACACGAATACTTCAGAGATCATATTCAATTTTTTCCAGTAACCCTCCTGTTGCGACAGAGAGCACGTGGATCCTTTGATCTGCTAATACCTGCACCCTCCTTGTCCCACAGAACCTGTTTCATAGCCCGCCTCTCATCCTGCTTCATCTGGAGCCTCCCTGCAGAGGAAACTCCGGCCTCTGCTGCTCCTGATCCTATGAGTTCAAAGAGTGGTTCTCTCTGGCATTTGTACTTGCTGGTACTTTTTTAGAGAGTGATTTCACTACAAAGCCGTCTGACTTCACCGGGATGTGTGAGGCTGTTAAAAGACTCTTCTCCATCTGCACTTCCCTGCTGCGGAGTCTTCAGAGGTTCTGCATCCTCGTCTTGGGCTCATGTTTCCCAAGCAGGTAGAAGGCTTTCTGACTTCACCACCCTATCAATTCCTCAGCACCAACAGAGCTCAGCGACAGGCCTTTCTTTGAAGAAAAGCCAGGACATGACCTTCAGCCATCCAGCTGGTGCGTCTGAAAAAAATTACATTCAGAATATTCAAAACACAGACCGAATTTCAAGGTAAACAGAAAACCTTTTTGGAAAGAACATTGTCTCTTTGTGATTGAGACTTATTCAGTGAGTTGTGATTTAGAGTGTTTGGTTCTCGCAAAGTAAATACAATATCTAAACTTTCGAGGTCCAAAGGGAAAAAGTACTATTATAGTCCACACGGCATTCCATATATACAACAAATGAAAAAAACAAAAAGTCTTTAAAAAAACAAAACTGTTTTCGTGCCCCCAAACTGTTTTTTGTGTTTTTGTGAAAATGAAAGAAACAGAAATGAACAGAACTGCAACTAAAAGTACCCCTATTTGATGTTGTAATCTGGTTTGAAATGATTTATGAACGGATGATGAGAGGATGTCAGGGCCGTGATCTCCTGGTTGGTCTCCCCACCACAGCTCCTGGGCCGATCCTCCTGTTATTGGCATTCTGGGATGTTGCCTCTTCACTGGGGCTCGAAGGGAGTCAAAGGTATAGCTAGACCCCAATACAGTCCACCTCGCCCCCTAGTGTACAGAGAAGAAACAGCAGGCTTTTTTTTATAATAGGTACTGTATGTGTCTACTATGCTTTGCGTGTACCTTGGTGGGGGTGGTGTAGGTCATATGAAAGAGGAGAAGAGTGGGCGTTTATAATAATAACATGAGCAATAACAATATCACCTACAGTTATATTCTGTTTTGGTGATCCGCACCCCTGAAATAATCCCGATGAAAGCAATGAGACACACACTCGCACACCCTTTAGAGATACTTTGTCCTTTAGAGAGATCATTATCGCTTTCTGTTTTTGCCTAGACTGGTCTTTAAATTGTAGCGCTGTGCAATTTTGTGGGTGGGCTGACAATAAGCAGTAGGATAAGTGCCACACAACAGGGAACGGATGCTGTTGGGCTATGCCTCCTGTGTTCAAAGTTGGCTAGATTCAAGCCGAAAATGACCCTCTCCCACGCAGTTTCATGTCAAATGATAATATACAGTATTGCGCGTACTGTGACTTTGGCCCATATTGTTTCATTACTACACTGTAGCTCACATTGGGGAATAAAAAAAACAACAGCCGTAATTTCCCAGACAGCAAATAGAAGTCTGCATGGGTCTGCAGAAGGTCTTGTCAGCATTTGCATTTTCATTGTCTTCAGATTTCTACCCTGGGATTTCTGCTGACTTGAACACATGACCTCCCCCACAGATTGGGAGGAGGAGGCTGGAGAAGCATCCTGTAGTCAATTATGGTCTGGGAAGCAAAAATTAGAATTTCTTTAGAAAACGACAATCTCGTTTCAGCTCACCTTTGAACACTTGCGTTGCGTGTGGTATTTAATTTGCACAGCCCGGATTCCAAAGTGTTCTGTTCTGGCTGTGGCATGAGATTGGCTCTGACTTCTTGCAGCTCCAAGTGAAAGATAACTGCCCAGCTCTCCTGTGCAGCTGATACAGCCTCAGGCAAGGCTGCCTCACAACCAGTCGCTGCTCAGAAAAGCATTCACACTGGTTACTATTAGCTGAACACTTTTCAGACTGAGAGCAGTACACCTTTGCCCAAGGTATTCACACACAAACTTTTGCATCTAATCGACACTGAAAACCTCCTAATTTCTGCCTTACCTTAACATTGTTTCAGACTCTGCCCATTACAGAGGATGGCCCCAGGGATGCACCTTGCCAGGCGCAAACATTTGAGGCATTTAGAGTGAAGTTCTTAACCTCCTGTTTCAGGCTCCCACAGTAGTAGCTTTTATCTGTACACGCCAGCCCTGTATCCCCTGTTGGAGTCTGTGAAGATTAAATAAACCAAACACACAAAACCCAGCTACCTCCACCTGCAGTTCAAATGCCAGAAAGACTTAATAAGCTCATTTTCATGAATTACTTTCTTTTGTTAAAGACAGACATCAGTGCATCTGGCATCACTGAGCCAAATGGGGATCTGAATTGTACATTCTTCAACTCTAAAATTTAAAATAGGACATAGTTAAAAGTATAAAAACAAAAAGGTACTGTATGACGCAAGATTGCAGTAGTTCAAGCCTGACGCTTCTTTATACAGTTAAATGACATAAAAAAACATGTATATCGTTCCTAGACCTTACAATAATAATTCCATATACTAACTGTATATAGAGCTTCTCTGGACACTCCACTCAAAGTGTCTTACAGGTAATGGGGATCCCCTCCACCACCACCAATGTATATCTCCCCACCACAATGATGCGAGGGCCCCCAGACTGCACCAGTACACTCCCCACATACCAACTCTCAGTGGGGAGGAGAACAGAGTGATGAAGCCAGTTCAGAGATGGGATTATTATGACTGGTAAAGGACAGGGGGAAATATGGCCAGGATGCTTGGGTTACACCCCTATTCTTTTTGGGAAATACCCTGGCCAGTGCCTTTTGTTACAGTATAGTGTCCCCTTCACTATACTGGGGCACTGAGACCCACACATACCACAGAGTGAGCGCTCCCTACTTGTCCCGCTAACACCTCTTCCAGCAGCTCTTCCTTAGTTTTTTTCCCAGGAGGTCTCCCATCCAGGTACTGGCCAGGCTCACACCTGCTGAGCTTCAGTGGGCTGCCAGTTGTGAGTTGCAGGGTGATATACAGTAGCTGCTGGCTAAACCTCACACCTGGCCCCATTCACACCCCCATTACAGACAATAATGTAGCAGAAGTGTGTGTCACAGATGTGAAGCGTGCACCATAGAAATGAACCTAGCAGGTTTCATGGACATTTTCGTGACATTCATGAGAGGGTCTGTTAAACATAATGATCATGCAGTGAGAACAGGGTGTAACAGCCACAGCAGTGAGTGGTTTAATTCGTCAGTGCCATCAATAAAAAGCATTTTCAGATAAACAACTGCGTGATTGCTGTTTCATATGAACTGCTTGTTCTAAATTACTTCATCGGAAATAAGCATGCTCCAGTAGATATCCAGACAGCTTGATTGGACAATTAGTATTTCTGCTCGCTCTTTAATCAAAACACATCTATGCAAGCCCAAAACTGATCAACTCTGACTTGTCTTTACAGCGTTTCCTAGAATATAACCAGCACAGAGTAATATATTGTACTGTACTGTAATGCCAGAACCTGTATCTGGTTGTCTGTATTGAAGAATTAACTCGGCAACCTTGTCTCTTTCCAAGGAGCCCATCAATGTATGCATGAGGCCAAATGAGATTGTGACCTGCTCTCTGCATGTCAGGAGGGTCTTGTCCACCAATTCCCATCTGTCTTTTATAATTCATCAGTTTATGCCCGACGGATCAGAGTAAGCACCATCCCAGTGATGCATTTCAGAACAACCCAGAACAATTCAGATGTGTCTCCTTTTCATTTGAATTTTCAGCATCAGGCTAAACAGGGGAAATGCACAGGCCTCTACTGAAGAAAGGCTGGCTCTCCACAAACTCAGGGAGTCCTAGGGGATCCCAGGGACTTGGAAAGATAAAGGCAAATAATTAAAATGATTACAAATGCATTTCAGTGGCAACGACATTGTGCAGCTCAGGCATTACAAATGCTTTAAGGAGGGTAGTGCATGTTTTTTTAAATGTACTTCATTGTTAGGATAAAATATTTTACACCCTTTTCATGGACTTATCTGTGTAACAAAAACATTACTGTATCATAGTATTTATAAACAATAGCGGCATATTTTCGAAAGTGCTAAGATTTATTTGCAAGATGAAAGTGCCTGGATTACTCTTTTCCAACTTGGGAGATTTTTAGGGGACTAAAATAAGCACAACATTGACACCATGTATGGCAATCGCACTGCTGTGAGTCACTGCCTGGAGCACTCCAATGAATTAATACTGCAGCTCGTTCCTTCCTGCAGATAGCGCCAGGCTTCTGATACGAACAAGATGTAGCCGCTACATCTGATCGTGCTCATCGTCTGGGTAAAAATACCTTGACATGTACAGCACACAATATTGCATGCACATCTTGTTGCTGTCTCTCCTTTCCATGCAAAGCTACTGTATGCCTTGTCCACCTTTTTTTAATCAGAATCTGATGCAGTTGCTCAAAAGTGTCAACCAGTGTGCTCATTGATCTCAGGTGTCTGCAAAGCATGCAGCTCAAAGTAGGCCTCAAGAAAAGGTTGAGCATTTTTTCTGCTTTAAGGAGAATAAAAACAACTGCACTATAACCACTACCCATCTGACCATTTACTAATGGCTCATAATGCAGTATGAAAAACATCCAAAGACATTTTCAAAAGAAATTGCTACAGCGCTGAACAATGCGTTTTGTGTGTCGACAGTGATTGTAAACTCACAGGTTTCTTTAAACCACATGCAGGATAGAAATGGCTTGCCTACTATCGCAGCGATAACGTCAGTGATTGATTCCACACTACATGAATGAGCTAAGAGTAAAAGATCTCAATTATAGAGCTTAGTTGTTTATTGTTCATCTGTCTGGATAGAAATTAAGGAGTACCACCTGGGTGCAGTGAAAGTATAATTTGCTATCATCTCCAGTCAGCTCTATACATATGTCTTTAAAGAAATTCATAAGGCCAGGCCATATTAAAACTAACAACCATAGAGATATCAGGAACACATGAATCAACTAAGAAAGTAGCACCTCAATGTTTGCCCTGGTGGCCATGCAGGGCCTGATGCAGACGTTCATGTAGGAGGCTATTTACACCTCAAGTGTAAAACTATGGTGGAAAACCCAGCCAATTTCACTGCCATAATATAACAGCATTCTGTGGTATCTGTATGAGAATTGAACGGTTTCAATCTAAACCCCTTCGCTGCAAATCTTCATTTTTAAGCAGAATGTGAATAAGTGAAGGCAGAAATTCACAAATGATTTTTCGTGATAAAGAACACATGCAATTTTCACTGATGCTCTGTACCTCTCATGCCTACACAAGGCTTCAATGAATGAGTCCCACTCCATCTGGAGTGATTGTAGTGCGAGGACACACAGCTGTCACATCTCCTCCTCCTGTGATTCCAGCCATCTTGCTGAGGAGATGTACTCTGTGTTTCAAATTACTCTGTGATATTTTAATGAATGTGGGTTAGAGACGCACAATGTAGTTTTGGCGCTTATAAATAATTCAGGCAGTAGTCTATCCATTCCATATCAGCTTGCTACATTATTACAGTTAGAATTTCTCTTTTCACAAAAGACCCAGACTCCTAGCAGGCTGTGCAGACATGCGACGTTATTATATGATTTCATTACTGCTATACTGCAGCAAGTCAGCTATAGTTTTGTATCTGCTTGTTTATGCATATATTACCGTGCATGTGGAAACATAAGGAGTTTCTAAACTAATTATGTTGTGCTATACTTGGCACTCCTGCAGATCTGTGCTTAAACTGCAATATGTGTAAGACTGAAAGGAAAATAAAAATAAATGCTCTTATGGCTGCAATTAAATAGTTCTACTGCAGACAAGATCGGTGCTGAGAGATGAACACCAGCTCTTGATTAATACAGCAATCAGGACAGTTCTTTAAGAAAACAGACTGGTAATTTAAAAAGGGACTATTTATTGTACCTTAAGAAAATGTTGCAGCAGAGTAAAGAATAGAAGCATCACAAAGTAACGGCATGTTACTGGGATGTTAAATAATTTTTAAATACAATAAACAGCTATCAAAAGCATTGTTCTGAAACTAACAGCAGGAGTGTGCAATTACTATAGTTATAGAAGATGGAGAAAAACGTTGTTTATTGTCAGTCGTTGCACAGGGAATAAAGATGTCAGACTTCTCAAGGAAGGATACTTTTGATTTATAGAGCGGAGCAAAAGTACCGTCTGAAACGGAGAGGAACAAAGGAAGATGCATGTTGTGAATTATTTGTGGCATTTGGAGTATTTATTAGACAAGGCTAAACATCTCCTGAATTAACTAAGAGTCATGAATATGCAGACTGAGGACTTAATATTTAAACATGACAAGGATGAACTAACCTGTGCGGAAATACCTGGTAAATGGCAAACTACCCCGCTGGAGTATCGGAGCTTGTGATTTACTATTTTGGGTTCTGACCTTTTCAGAGCAAAGCCCATTCAGAATTTGCATTCTGAGCACACTGACTATGCAACTCATCAGGGGCCATTAAGTTTTTACGAACACACACGCTGAAGAATGTTTAAAACATGGTGCCAAATGCAAGAAGGCCAATAATCACCATCATAAACTGGTTTGCTCAGACATGCACTGGAAGCCAGCAAATACACTCTCACTGAGGCAGAATGCCCAAGGCTGAATAGAAGCATATCTCCTGACTGCTAATCTTTATAGTTGGAAGAACTTTTCCATAGTGCACATTTCAAACGGACATACCTCCACCAACCAGGCCCAGTCTGCTCCTCTCCCACGTCCTCTTCACCCACAGTAAGTCTGGCACACCTGCCAGCTTCAATACTTCCCACCATCATTGGTCTGATGTCACTGGTCAGGTGTGGTTGGTCATGTGAAGTTGGTCAGGTGTCATTGGTCTGATATCATTGTTCAGGTGTTACTGGTCAGGTGATGTTGGTCAGGTGTCGCTGATCTGATATCATTGTTCAGGTGTTACTGGTCAGGTATCGTTGGTCTGGGCGTCACTGATACCCCTTCTACCAGGGCAAGTCCTCATCTCACTCACTGTCACTTCACCTACAGCAGGTATCAGGACTCTGGTTCACCTGCCTTCTTCATCACTTCACCATCCATCACTGTTCCATTGTCATGGGTCAGGTGTCATTAGTCAACATGTCTTTCCCAGGTCAGTTAAGCCAATAAAACAATCTAATTCAAGTTAACTTTTATCCTAATTAGGACTTTTCCAATCAACTTAAGCATTATGTATAATTCCTACAACAGTATTTTTTCTACCATCAACTATAATGCCTGCATCAGAAGACTCTTGACAATATTATAGTTGATTCTTTACTGTTCAATCCCAAGCCTCTTAAGACTTAGAAACAAACTAGTAAGCACTAGGAGCCTGTGGTATATTGGGTTATTTGAGGCTACAGTGCTTTACGGTTCTCAGGCATTGTGCTCTGGGCTGTTGGGAAATAAACTTTCATTGCTGGCAGATGGTAATTCTCTCCATAGTGCCTGTTACCCAGGAAGCGCAGTGCTTGTAAACAACAAGCTGATGTCCTATTTTATTTCTTTGCAGAGCTTCCTTCAATCCACTAGGGATTCCACACAGCACATTCTCATCTTCACCTGAAATATTATTTACCAAAGCAGCTTAGACATAAAAGCCATGTTTACTGTGTTAAACACCCACATACCCACTCATAAAGAAAAGAAAATCTTAAAAGCATTTTTATGAATTGCTGCATGAACCAGATGTGACAGTGGAAAGCTGTTCAATGTGTAACCATTAATGGAGGACTGTTTGAGATTCCAGTGTTTTTGCGGATAATTCCAGCTAATCCCTAACAGAGAACACCTACAGTATGTTTTGTCTGCTGGTTGTAATACAACCCAGCACTCAATTAGCTAATTGGCACTTTATCTGAAGTAATGATGACCAGAGCCAGAGGTTTTCACGTCAGAAGATATGGCACCCTACTGGGGTCACTGTTAAAGAACCCAGCTTCCTCAGATTCCAGAAGAGCTGGAAATCAGTCAGATCCAACTTCACTGTGAAGAAGAGTCAAGACATCCTTCCACCTGTTTTCTAACCACTTTAGCCAATACAGGGTCACAGGGGAGCCAGAGCCTATCCCAGCAAGCAACAGACATGATGCACCCTGGTCCAGACACCAGTCCATCACTGGGCGCACTCAGACACTCACAGATGGGGCCAGTTTTCCCAGAAGTCAATTTACCCACCACTATGTCTTTGGACTGTGGGAGGAAACTGGAGCATCTGGATAAAACCCACCCAAACGAAGGGAGAACATACAAACTTCACACAGATAGCACCTCAGGAAATTGAACCCAGGGCCCCAGCACTGCAAGGCTGCAATGCTGACCACTGTGCAGCCATGCAGAGTCACAATTATTTACAGACTTATAGATCCTTATTCTTAATTACTGGAAACTAAGAGGGAGTAAAATGTAAAGCTGTGAGGAACATAGAGTGTAGTAAATTGTAGTAAAAACCAATCAGGGTCTTAAGCGATTCTCATGTCTGGTTCGTATTGTTGCCTAGTGACCAGGATTGCCCAACACACAATCAGCTGATTACTGCCAAGGGTCTTGACTATCAGCTGAGCCCTATGGCCACCAGGGCACTTGCACTGATGTCGGTAAAGGACACTCCTCTCCTCCAATGAGCACCAATCCCCGTGCATGGGGCGGTGCTGCCTGTGACGATGACGAATGAAGTCCCGAGAGGCTTGAAGGTGGGGGAGTCAAAGGAGTCTTCCTACACTTCTTCATTCTCCCCGTGTGCAGTCACAGGGATTGCAGCTTCGGCCAGAGTTGTAAGACACATTGTTGACTATTGCAAATTCGGTGAGAAACAAAACAAAATAGACAGAGGTCTGGAAATGATTAACCAGCAGTGGACTAGTGCACTCATCTATGGCCAATATCCTGAATGTTCTACTCGTACCCTTTAATTAGCAAAAGATTTGAACTCATATGATTTGCCTTCTTAGCCAAATAACCCATTCATTTATCTAATTGAGATCAGAGTTGCAATGAGAGCCCTGCATTTCTGAGGACTGGAGTTGTTCTTTCTGCCCAAACCTGGGTAGAAATCGATGGACTAAATGAGGTTTTGTGTGCTTTACAAGTAGCCATGTATACAGTACATACTGTACATATGCCACCTCATTTATAACTTTTCATTTCATTTCGCATGTTGGAGTCCTCTGAAATCAAGACCTCAGGTTCTAAACTTGAAACAGCCCAGAGTTCATTTAACACTATAATACAGTCCTCTTCTCCTCACGTTTCAGTGTTTGAAATAGAGAGGGAGAATGAGACGCACGCACACAGACAGGGATTAGGGCATTTTGCCCAGTCTCATGAAACAAAGCCCTGAGTCAATAAATTAAACCGAGATGCTCCATAGATTCAACACAAGCTGGATCAAGCCGATCAATCAGGAAACACCATAATAATCTACCCATTTTATTAGAACACGATTAATTATTGCTGCCACCTCACTTGTTCAGGATTGTAATTAGTCTGAAAGATTTGAACTCATTGCTACACTGTAAATTCCATTTCTTTGTCATTTCTATCTTCATCTGACATGGGCATCTAAAAGACAAAACTACAGACATTTTTTGTACCTTTGTGAATATTCTGACAAGCTGCTTATTACATTTCTTCTACTAACCTTTTTTTATTGTTTTGAAACTAGCCAAAGCAGTACACTCCCATTACCTCCTGTCCTGCACACAATATGTCCTATCTGAAGATCACATCGTTTATTTTCTATTAGATTTGGAATAATTCATGATCACATACAATATTTTTAAATAAGAAAATAATGTAAGGAAATATTATGTTTGGCAGACATTTCTTCCAAGAATGATAAGAGTCAAAATAAATTTAAAGATAAAAAATAAAGAATACAAATACCCCACGCAGAGGAAATAAAGAGGCTACTGATTTTTTCTGGCTGGCAATAAGAGCACGTAAAGAGATATTTACTTAAGTGGGGTGCAAGGGCTAATTGTACTGTCTTACAATAAAGTACACTGAAATTCTAACTTGTCATGTGCAGTACAGTAATCTATTGCTCCAGAACCAGAGACATTAAATGCAATATTCATAATTTATCACTGTTAGAATAGCCAGCAGGTCTATTACAGACTCTGTCCCTCTGAGTTATGGCAATTTTTAAGAATCTAAGAAAGTTTACAGATGAGGGGAAGCCATTTAGCAGTTGGCACTGTAAAAAACAAACTAGGCATATTTATTTTTCAGTCAGAGGCAGGAATGACACAATGGGGAAATCTACCATACAGAGTTCAATTATTTTAAAATGCCTTCACACCCTATTTCTTCTGTTAAGAAACACGCATGCATGTTGCAATATTCAATGAGCCATTACAGAAAGTCATCCTACAGTAGTTGATGTGTCAGGAGAGCTGCAGTGGCTTGTAGGAGCTAGTATGACATGTGTGAAGGTAGGCCGGACACAGAGGCCCTGGGTGACCCACGCTAGTCCTTCCTGGGAGCCATCTGCCTAGCCAGCTGTCACATGGTTAGCACGAGCCCTCTCAAAGCTAGACGCTTCTCCCTCCCAGCTCTCTAATCTCCCGAGTCCACGCGCAGAGGGAAAGAGAGACTGCAGCGAACCTGAGGCAGCTGCGCGTTCCGGGGCAGGTGTCTGGTGGACAGGAAATTCGGTCATCATGTCAAACCAATTACGCGTTTAAAATATCCCACAGCAGTACTGGAGAGACAGTAGATACATACAGTAAAAGTGTGCATGAGAGCTGTTTTGACATCCCACTGTCCAGCAGATTTGACATTCATATAGAAGAGCTGTGGTGGGATTCTGCACTATGGGAATAGCATTATACAGTACATTCATGTTGCATAGTTAAACAGGTAAAAATGTAGCATATATACTGTACTGTATATAGTAAAGGGAAATGTGCCGGTATGGGTGGTAGTTACTGTAGAAGTTCTAGATGTACTTTTATGTTCAAATTCATATTAAATATTTTTAATACATGTGTCAGATAAACTACAGCATGTCAAAGAACTGATGACAGTTCTGAAACCCTTTCTGGAGAATGACCAGAACTATTGGCAACAGTGAGTCTTGCACTGACTTAATTAAATTCAGCAAAGTGCAGAACGGAAGAGTGCTTCACACTGAATATGTATTGTCAGTACTCTCCCTTTCAATTTTCAGACCTGTAGCATGCAGCAACAAACCAGCTGTCTGCCCATCTTTTAGAAACGTCAATCACCAAACTGACGGAGGCAAAGGTTGAACTTATATTTGTCGTGAATCTGACTTTCAGTGTTTGGAATGAGAGTTTCTAAAGTTTCACATAAGTTCTTTCGTAATTGATGAACAATCACAATCAGTGAATTGCGAATTGTGAATGCAGTGATCAGAATCAGAACTGGCATCACATACAAGCAAAATTAGATATTGCACAAGTGATTTATCCAGGAAAAATGCTTTAGTGCAATCCTACCTGCAACAGGGTGCTCGGAAATAGTGGGGCCAGATCTTCTGTCTGACTCATCTCAGCTGTGATGACACTGCAAGTTCTTCTGTCTTTGTAACCAAAGGGTAACCGATCTTAAAATCAATCCATTGCAAATGAGCCTATTCAGAATGACACTCTAGCTGCCTGTAGCAAAAGCAGGAATTGAAAAAAGAATGAAAGGAAATAAAAAAATCAATTAAATCATTAGAGCTGTGCATTGTCTACACTTCCTGATTCTCCCCATGTGGGTTCAGGCAGCGTCCCTTTGAGCCGAGACAGAAAGACGTTAGGAGTGATTTGAAAATTTGCACATAATAAAGACAATCGCCAGTAACAAACACTTAAGTCCTTATACCCAGGCGTTCACTTGAATTAATTCAAAGGAGAAAACTAAGGTTTAATGAAAATAAATCTCCTACTGATATGTTTTGCTGTTGCCGGAGCTGACAGGAAGACAGAAGGGAAATAAAAGGTAACTACATTATGCATGTCAACTACACAGTCACAAAGGTGCATTAGAAATGTCAGCTCCTTTGATTGCAGAACAGTGGCTAAAAAAAATAAACTAGCATCTGGCACAGGAGCAGCAACAATAAAAAAGTACAAGTACTTCAGAGTTATTTATTTGTTGCTGTTTGACTCATAATGCAAAAAGTCCACAGAAAGGCTTTTAGGTGGGGAAGAGAGGACTCAGATGAGGGGGTACTGAGAGATAAAAGCATGGAGAAAGCACTATTCGTAATGAAAAGAGCAGCTGCTCGTGGTCGCACAGCTAACAGGAGAGGAGCATGCTATGTGGGTGAAAGTCAAAGTGCCCAGATGGCTGACAGAGACAGATCACTCAAGCACTCAGGGCATCATGTATGAGCAACCTGCTCAGTGCCACACTAGAGCACTTGTTTCAAAATCTACAGCACTACAGAAGCCCACAAAACAGAATAATAGTCATATGTTCCCCACCGGAGGACTTATGCTTTCTGCTATCCCAAAAGACAATACTCAAGAAGCTTCGAACATGGTGCTGATACTGGGGTGTCACCCGTCTGTGTTCCCATTAAGGAAAGGAAGATTGGAACCCCACCCCACTTATCCTAAAGTGGAGAAAAGTGCCTCTGGATCCTCTTTAAAGCCCATGACCTGAAGATGTTTTTGGAGGGATACATGGACTCCTGAAAGCTAACAAGTCACTTAGCAAAAAGTATAGAACTGTCCAGATTTAGATTGAGTCATGTTTCCTGTGCTGAAGACACTACACCAGTCAATGGATAAACACAATGTTAATGTTGACTAATTAAGCCAATTAGTGGTGTAATTAGGTAGGTGAGAGATGGATTAGTAAGGATAGCTAGGAGACCTTGTTGCTTTTCATGATGTAGGAGGGCAATACCTGATTTATTATTTATTATAATAAAACAGAAATAATCTGCACTGGCAGCTTCTTTGGAAGACAGTCTTATTTATGAAAAGCGCTGCTTGCAGTGTGGAATAGTATGAGGTTCTTAGACACATGTGAACAACCCCACAGTGTACTGAGCAGTCCATGTTCTATTAAAAAATCCCCAGGCTGTACCGAAGGGAACCATCTGCTTACTCTGGATTGTAACAGATCTTCCCCCCTGCATTCGAGTTTATTTCGAGTGAATAGCTAGTGAATGTCTCGAACAACAAGAAGAGACATCATTTGAAATATATATATAATGACAACTACCTTTTTCTTCTTATTGAACCTCATAAATATTCTGACATCTGCTTTTTGTTTTTCATTTTAGAACCAAGCCTTCCAACATCTGTCAGGAAGACACTTTGACTCTCTGTCCTAGTAAGCGTCTCTCAGATAAGATTTAAGATATCCACAGGGATAGAAATCAGTGATATTAAAAAAATGTGTATTAAAGCTGATGCTCTCCAGACTACGATGGCACTGACTTTAATAAAGTTTGATCAAGTGCATGTCAGATTAACAGGAAATTACGGATGATTCCATATGTAAATACATGAAAAATACAGGCGCTTATTTGAAAGTGCTACCACAGTAGTTTTGAAGAGCAGGTGTGTGAGATAGCCCCATGCCTTGCCTCGGGCAGCTGCAGAAGTAGGGCACAGCGTAGCACCACGACGTCACGCTTGTTGCATAACTGCGACTTTGACCTTTGGACACAGTTGTTAGGAGGTGGAGCCAGAAGACTGTGGAGAGGCTTTAAACTTGGAGAAAACGTGAGCGAGAACAGATTTCTGACCATGCCGCTCTCCCACTTCGACTGCATTGTGGTTGGAGCAGGAATTCAGGGTTCCTTCGCGGCTTATCACCTTGCGAAAAGTAACAAGCAAGTGCTCCTCCTTGAACAGGTCAGTACTGAGGGAGCAGCTCCTTGTCAGTGTGTCTCACCCAGCTGGGCCATGCTTATCTGTTTGATTACAGCGCGATCCGTACTCATGTACAGTATGATCTGTACAGAAGTTTGCATGATCTGTGCAGAAATGCCACCATTCTGCTCATGTTTCCACACAGACTCAGAGGGAAAAACTACCTGTAACTTAAAAAAAAACTGTCCTTCTGTTTGAGCACTTAATTGCAATGATAGGTATATTAATATCCATATACTAGGTAACAGATGTATGCTGTAGCAGTCTGCTCTGCAGGACTAAATGAACTGTGATTTTATTTAAAAATATTTTTTATCATCACTGTGCTGGGCTCTTTGGCAGCATTTTAAAACTTCTAGTGAATGTCACAAAAATGGCATGTCTTTCATATAACAGTATAAATGTTAAAAGATGATGTGAGTGTTTTGGCCCACCAATAAGAAGCTAGAGATGTTTCTCATAAAAAAAATGTGATTTTTTTTTAAATGAGGACACATAAGGGCAAATGAAAAGATATATGATTTACCAAGCACCCCTAACCATTTGCAAATAAAATGTAGCTGCTGTTGTGCTTGAAAAGTGGATGTGATTTTGAATTGTGGAATTTTAAAATGACCCTACCCACATGCATTATCCACCGGTCTTAATAACTCAGATATTTCTCTAAGGAAAAGACTTGAACCATAAACTAGCTCTCACAGGTTGTGGCACTTCACCCATGTTTGTGCATTAGAAACCTGAATGATGTTCACCTCGATTCTTTCCAATATTATATCACCTCTGAAATATGAAAGAAAGACGGAGCTCGGCTGTCACAGGAGCACAGGGGCAAAAGACACGAAGAAAAACCAGGACTCTTTGGCGGCAGTGCTGTTTGGTGGCCTGGATTCTCAGCTCAGGGCTGGTTTTGTGTTTTTGAGACCTGTCCCCGGTTTAATTTGAATCTCTCCCCTCGCAGTTTGTTCTCCCCCACTCTCGGGGAAGTTCACACGGACAGACACGCATCATTCGGAAGGCCTACGAGCAAGAGTTCTACACACGCATGATGGAGGAGAGCTACCAGCTGTGGGAACAGCTGGAAAAAGAAGCCAATGTGCAATTGTACAGGTGCCCCATCAATCTGCCTTTAACCCAAAGGACCCAGACCCTGCAGAGTGGCTTCTCATTTTAGTTAGCCAGGCCAATTATTTGGTGAATAGCTACGCTACAGCAATGATCGGTCACGCTACCTCATCAAACAGGCATTTCTGTAGTTTAAAGTAATTCAAGTAGGGGGCCGCGTCAGCATGCATAGGCTGCAAAGGAACAACTAAAGGTTAATTACATGCTGAAAAGAGAAGAAAAGAAACACGATGTTTCGACTGTGGAGCCTTCTTCGGGTGTGAGCCCTGTGTCTTTACATTCATTTTGACACCTGAAGA
This sequence comes from Lepisosteus platostomus, assembly GCF_059453375.1. NCBI lineage: Eukaryota > Metazoa > Chordata > Actinopteri > Semionotiformes > Lepisosteidae > Lepisosteus > Lepisosteus platostomus. The sequence continues at coordinate 11,130,059 of NC_142632.1, forward strand.
GGGCTCCACAGCCGAAACGTTGTGTTTCTTTTCTTCTCTTTTCAGCGTTGAATAAACCTTGACTTATTTCTGTAGTTTAACCTCTTCATTGATCAACGGAAAGTGTAGGATCCACTGTACAATAGGCTTCTTATCAGCATAATACCACAGTTTATTCAGGGATAGGATCCTGTATCCATGTAGACCTTGGCTGCATTACCCAAAGCTTGAAATGCACTGGACTCACAGGAAACGACCCCCGTGTCCTTGCATTCATTTTTCCATCTCTCCCTTCACAGCAGGACAAATGGCAATCAGGCATCAGAGGGATCAGGCATCAGAGGGATTGATAAGCCTTCTGTTAAAGGAATGATTTCTTTACATAAGTGTAAAATCTTTCTGTACAGTATTAACATCATGAAATCTAGTTCTCTCATCCTGTGTCAGTGAATTATGGCCCGGAGTTTAAGGCAGTCTGTGGCCCTGTAGCTGTGAAAGCTTGAAGTATGAAAACTGTGGTGAAAAGTCAGTATATCTTTGTGAATGATTCTGTGTGTTGGAGCCATATTTCACAATCGGGTAGGGACCACTGGACAGACAGAGATATCCCAAATCTCCATAGCTATAACCTCACTCAGGGCCATTCTTTAGCTCTAGAGACATACTAATCATTCAGAGGGGTATGACATCAGAGCATGGATCATATTTGATCCCCCCCCCCCACCCCACTCTTCCCTGGGAGAACAAGCCATCATAAAATTCCCTGATGGACTGTGGAGTCATGTCAGCTGAAATTGCCAATTCATCAAGCTGGCTGGCGTATCCGGAGTGATGCTGAGATCATGCTGTAGACAGGGCTATGAATCCATCAGCCATTATGGGCTGCTGAATTATAACTCATCTCCAAACGCTTTAAATAGACCAATGGAGTGTTGATTGCAAACCGGCAGAAAATTTAGCTGTGCATACCTTTGCTCTTATTTCAATTGCATTCTGCGATGTGAAAGTTCCTCTTGAGGTTGTGCCTACACACAACACGAGAAGAGTGATATTCACCCTCGGTCAAAGACCGTCCTAACCCTCCCTGGATTAAAAGTAACTTGATTTGTTTACTTGATTTAGACCCAGAAATGGTTCTAATTTTTGCTCCTTTATTGTTTAGTATCTCTATTTATTTTTGTTATGTCCAGCTGTGCATATTTTTCACATCAGCTTGTAACTATAAACCTCACAACTGCACACGGGGAGAATGAAGAAGTGGACTTCTGACCTGTCCAGCTTCTGGCAGTCCACCTTCAGTGATCCGAGTGATTCGATTCTGACTGGAGGAGAGGCACGTCCCTCACTGCCCACCTGCAAATAGAACCTGGCTGACTAATCCCAAAATACCCCCATGGACACATACAGTATAGAGGAAACCATAGTCAGGTTGTGACATGACCCAGGCTTGAATCTGTGATAATAGAGGTCATCCTGCAGTCAGGTGAGCACCTTTACTGGTTGAGTCTATCGGGAGGCCCCTGAAAACCCTCAGAGGTTTATCCACTAAAGTCACAATTGCACAAAGATCTCAGATGCACTTAAAGGCCACCTTGTGCCACCCAAGACAGAGTCACACCAGGAGCTGATTACATTGCAACTGTTCTGTTCAGATTTCTCATGCTGTTGACACACGTGTGCAGAACATCCTGGCGATTTGTCAGCCATGTTATTTTATCCCTGCCTCCAACACCGGATCATTTATTCTGGCAATAGATTAGATTTCCATCTACGTTCAACCTGCATGAATCCTCTCGGTGTTAGTGCAGAGATCCGGACTTTATTGATCTGAGGTCAAATCAGTTTAGCTGCTCCAAGAGTCATTTGCATTTCATTTTCAAAGGCTTTGCTCACAGCCCTTGCTTCCTTGGGAAACGTGGTTAAGAGTTATTTGAAAGAGTTCAAATCCCACCATCTCTGGTCTCTCCTACAGGCGCACGGGGCTTCTGGTCATGGGCCAGGAGGAGGGGCCTGATTTTCAGATGTATAAAAAGACACTGCTGCAGAATGGGGTGCCCACTGAGATCCTGGACCCGGTCCAGTTTGCCCAGCGCTTCCCCAGTGTGAAGAGAATCAGTGGTGACGGGGCTCTCATTGACAAGACCGCTGGTGTGCTGTTTGCTGACCGGGCGCTCAGGGCTGTGCAGGTACTGCGCACACTAGCATTGTTCTCAGCTGTTCCTAAAGGCAAGAATGTGGTGCACTTAGCAATTGTCAAGAGTTAGCTCTAAGAATCTTTTACCATGGTAAAAAACTGCAAGGTGATGCCACTCACACTCATCAAGGTTTTGTTTTTCTTAACACTCACTGTGAATTCCTATAAATATTTCTCTAAATATTACTGTAAATATTTTTTTCCATCAAAAATCATCATTTACATTTACAGTGGTAAACCATGGCAGTAGATTAGAGCAAAAGGCAAAGGAAACATGTACATGAACAATTATGCATAATTCCCAAAATAAAATGTGCATTGGTTTGCAGTCAGAATAGAGACGACTGAAAAAAAACATGTATACATGATATGAGATAAAAATACGAGGCTTCTGTACATTTTATGATCACAGCATCGAGTTTTGCAGATGAAAGCTGTGTTTTCCCATTAGAGTTCCGGTAATCCCCCCTCTGTTCCTGTGATTTGAGTGCTGTTTATTCCAGGTTAATTCCTGGAAAACACAAGAAAAGTATTTGATGGAATCCAAGGGGACATCCCTATTACTGCAAAGCCCTGTAGACTACAGACTGAAAACTACACAGTATGGAGATTAGATCAACTCCCACATGAAGCAGAAAAAGAAAAATGTCTTGATGTAAAATCTTTTTTTGTAGTCCGATTTAATGTGCTCCCTCTCTCGGACACTGTTTTGAAACATGTAGGAAAGATAGCAGGTTACTGACAAGTTATGACCAACACTCTATTGCAGCCTATAACAAAATTACTGATGAAGTGTCAACTCTCCCTCCCACACCAGTGCGCCAAGAGTGATGTGCCCATCATCTCCCACTCTGCAGCTATCCCACACTGAGCAATGAGACAGGTCAAAGTCAGTCCTGGAATTCACAAACCCACACACAGACACAAAACAGCACAGGACTGGTTACATTTGAGTGCAACTGTTAATTGTTCCACAGAGCTGGCTTTGCACACATTTATTACTGCATTCAGGATTGCTTAGCAAACCAGAACATTGCCCCTTTCTTCAGAAATCAAGCCATTCCCCCTCCCCCCAGCTAGTTTATTCCATGTTTCACTTACAGATCTGCTGAAGAGGAGCATGTTCTCAGGTTTACAGCAGGTGCAGGTTTCTGCGGGCACAGACAATGCAACTGTAATGCACAGCGATCATCCCTCGACAGTAGTATTTCTATTAGTATTATGTTAAAAAAGAAATCAATGCTCATTCACAAAATATGGATTAAGCTACTTGAGCACTATGGAAACAAATGCCCCTCATTTGGCACTATTTCTACAGCCCATTGATTTATTTTCATCTAGTCTTAATACATTCTGATCCATTTTAAACATCAACGTAGCAACAGATTGAGAGAGATGTCAGATTCCTGTTAGGAGAAAGCATGATAGGGTCATTATCATTGATGTGATGTACTGTACCTGGGAGGTGCTTTGCAAAACAAATAATAATGTAGCCCTCCTTACTCTAAAACAATGTGTCTGCAATTAAAAATTAAGTACTGATGGACACAGTATAAAATAAAGATACAGCTTTCTTAAAGAGATGCAATTAATCCTAAAATGCAGTTTGTAACACAAGGCTGACATCTCTTTTCATTTAAGAAGCATACAGAACAATCGTGTTCCCCAACTCTACTGTTTTTTGTGTTTACCCTAGAAATCCCCTTCTCCACATTGCAGAGGACCCTAAGATAACATGAAAAGTGAACATTTTTTACACCACAAAATTAAGATCTGTTCTCAATAATTCAACAACTTGAAAAAAGGGAAAATGAGGCACACTCTAGCAGAGAAGACAGAGTCTATACACCATGAGAGATGAGTCAAGTGTAAATGTATTCCAGGAAAAAAGGATTTTTCTGGTGAAGAATATACTGTAAATGTATCCAATAACCTCTCTAGTTATGATGGTTAATACAAGACTTTAAAGTTTTTAATACAAAATCTAGTGATGAAGATTTCATTTGACATAGCAGTGTCTCAATACCAAATCAAAAAAGGAATCCGGCTTTGAAATGTAATTTAATGTGAAAGAACTGACTCTGAAGTGCTTCTTTCAAAGGCTAAGCGAGAATCCAGCCTGTAAGTTTAAACTCACCAGTACCGGAAATTGCACAGAAGTAATCCTCATCAAAAACCTTTCCCAAAAGTTTTTGGAAGGATAAAAAGACTGAATTGAATTCAATTGCAAAATCTGAACTGAACACAGAGAATTGCATGAATAAATAATTAATAAACGGGGCAGCAGTCACCAGGACCAAGATAGGTAAACCCTTCATTAGGCAGTAAAAACACTTTCGTGGCACAAGATTTCTCTGTAAGCTTATAAAATAAATTTAAATAAAAAAGGCTAACCATTACAAAGTAACTGAAAACTAATTAAGACAGTGAAAGAAACTAATCTCAAGTAGGCAACAGCTATTCTGCCTCCAGTGTTTAGATGCAACAGATTATCCCTTTCTCCTCTCTTCAGTCTCCAGATCTGCACTACATGCATTAACCAAAATCACTTACTAGAGACAAGTGCTCTCTGGCCATGGCAATGAACATGCCTTTAACTCTTCGCGAGGAGTCCTCTTTGTGAGTCAAGGCTCAGCTGTCCTGTTGATTGAAGCACAGTGACAACACACAGATCCCACTCATGAAGTAATAGTTCTTTCTTCCAAAACGAACATTATATAGTCCAAAAAAGAGAAAAAAGAAACAAAAACAAAACAGACGGAAGGTCTTGGATATTGTGATGTATTACTGCACCCATGGACATGTGGCTCTTTAAACATCATTATTACATCCACGCAGAGCACTCTCCTCACAGCAGCAGTAATAGAATTCCCCTGCGATGTGTTGCTTTTGTACACTGTGATTCTGTTAGGCTTGTGTCTGTGTTGTGCACAGGCAGACCATTATGCCTGTTAGCTGAACCCTGGCCTATCTGGACCCTTGCAGTGAGTGGAGCAGGCAAGGACAGGCGTAGACAAATGCGTTGCTCATCCTTCTCCTTTCTCTTCTGCTAACTGCCTTGATCTGGTACGCGCCTCACTCCCCAAGGCGGTGTTCCAGCATCTAGGAGGAGTGATTCGGGATGGGGAGAAAGTTCTCGACATCCAGCCTGGGTCTCTGGTCACCGTGACAACAGGCCGCGGGACATACAGTGCGAAGAGCTTGGTGATCACTGCGGGCCCGTGGACCAACACCATGCTGAGCCTCACTGGGCTGCAGCTCCCCCTACAGGTACAGTACCTGCTTGAAGACCAAAAACAGCTGCACACCTCCATACCTGGATCTGTTCTTACAGTTCCAAGAAAACGTCAGTGAGCTAGTCCGAATTCCTGTATATTTTAGGCCTAAAATTCAAGTAGATGAAGATTAAACATATAACGCAAAAACATAAGATATATCTCCTCCCCACTGGTATCTGGTATTTGGTGAGTGTACTGGTGCACTATGGGTTCCGTCACACCCAGGTGGGGCTGCACACTGGTGGTGATGGAGGGGAGTCCCCATTACCTGTAAAGCGCTTTGAGTGAAGTGTCCAGAATATAAGTGTAAGCAATTATAATAATTATAATTATATCTGGATTATTATAAATGATGCAACACTAAATATCCTAATGCAAATAAGTATCCAAAGCTTTTGAGTCAGTAACCAGTGGCACCTCTTTCAGTAGCAATGACTAAATACATTTCTTACTTTAAATTTAGCATGGCAGAATGACACTTTAATAGCCTGACCTTCATACTTTGGTAGATCCATAAAGAAGGACAGTGTACTTCACTGTAGAGAGTAATGACTTAAAGGACCCTTGAGTTCAACTGGAAAGTTCCCTGTAGATCTGAGTTGGCGTGACTTTGGGCTTCTTTAGAAGTGTCTGTGAGGAGACTTTCATTGCATACAGTATATACACTTTGCCCTTAAAAGAACTGGAGTTCATCAGTCTGTCTCGAATATCTGGGAATGTCTTATCAGCACCCAGTGATAAATCAATGGAACTTAATTAAAACAATCTATTTTCGTTGTGCCTGTGCTGCTTGCCTCCATCTGGACTGTTTTAAAATTGTGTTCTGGTTCCTGCTCGACTTAATCGCGAACGCAAGCACTCCCTTTGCAGAATGAGTATCACATCTGAAGAGTCTCGATGTGAAATACATAAAATGAAAAAAGAAAGAAATAGAAATTCTAAAAATAGCTCAGTCCCCTGGCCATAGGCGATGAATTATGACTAGCCAAGTAGCTGATAGAGTCAGCAGACCTTGAAGGAATGCGTGAGGCTCTGGAGGAAACACAATGCTTTTTACACTTAGAATAAACAGCACCCTCCCTTCTGCACAGCATGGTGAAAAAACAAACAGTAAAGCTCTTCATTATCAGCTCCTTAGGAGGAATGGGGATTTAAATGTGATTTCACGTAGTTGGGAGCATGCAAGCCTTGTAGCTTTAGAGCAAAAATCCTGAATCTTCAAACACTCCTAAACGGAAACATTTTCCGATGTTTCGTGGCCGGCCTTTTCCGAAGACAGCAGGTATCTGAGGAAGGAAAGGGAACAAGAAAGCTAATGTGAGAAATTCTATGGAAGCCAGTCACTTTTCTATCTCCTCGGGTCGCCTACATTACTAGGAACCCATCAGTTCATTAAACGCGCAGCTACAGAGTGCAGAGCTATAGCTATCAGAAAATTTGATTTTTATAATTATTGAGCACATTTCATTAAATCCTGATTGTCATGCAGCTACATCGCTACACACAGAATTGCAGTGGGATTGGAGGTAATTAAAGTGATGCAAGGTAAACAGCGCTGCTTAATCAGGCTGGAAATGTTTTATTTATCTGTTTGCCTTTCAATCCGAGCGCCCGACTTGAGTCTTAAATCGGACAGGTGATGAGAATCAACGTGTGCTACTGGAGAGAAAAGGTGCCGGGCACCAATGGGATCAGCAGCCAGTTTCCGTGCTTCATTGGGGTGAAGTCGCATGGAGCCAAACATGATATTTACGGTCTTCCATCCAATGAGTATCCAGGTCTGATGAAGGTGAGTGACCAAAGACACCTCTCTTGGCAGACAAAGAGGCACATACACCTGTACACTAATAGCAGAAAGCATGTATCCTGCATCACCAATGTACACCATATTCCCCCCTTTTAAAAATATCTTTGTTGGTATGACTATTTATCCCTATCACTTACATATGAAGTCAACTCTACTGCACTTAACCATCAACTCTCCCTTTTAAGTCTTACACTAACATTCTGTCTTATCTCGTCTTTTCTGGTTACTGTACAGTACTGTACGTTCTCCTGTTTTATCCTACATGGCTCTCTGTCTACTAAGTTTGTTGAACGTTTTAAACAACGAAGACACCTCTCTGAGTCTCCCTGACATGCAGCACTGAGTTGCCCAGTACACTGATATCCCAGTAGGAGTCCCACTGCTGAGAATATGCCGGGACAGCATCTGCAGGATATTTCTAAAAGAACACCAATAGCAACCGCAGATGTGAACTGGAGATGGAGAGGTTCTGATTTTACAGTAAATCACTTTCCTTGGATGTTGTCAATTGTGAAATAGTTTCAGCATTGTACATCAAGTATGTATATAAAGGTCTTACGATTTCAAGGAAATTAACTTAAATACAGAGCGCAGATATCAAATCTGGGTGAGAAACGTCTTCTGTTTGTCTTTCTAAAAAAACCAGTGCATACCTTGCAGGGATGAGGCGGGATTTTCTAGATGAAGATCCTCTTTAAAAGTCATTAGATGCACTTTTTAGAAATTACACACGGTCTATTAAATGGAAATACTCTTCCTCATAACACCGACCGCAAGCAATTTTCTTCCCTTCTGAATTGCAATGTCCTTAATAATCATCAGAATTTTCAAATTTAACATACAATGGTTCTGAAATGGCACACAGCATGGTTTCGCTGTTTAGAGAGCTCTTTAAGACCAGGCACTTTATTTATTCTGTAAACTGATAGCTTCAGAATATTGAGGAGAGAGACATGCATCAGTGACTTTTACAAGATATTTCATTTAATTCAGAGATGAAATGAAATTCTAGCGCTGTCACTTAGGAAACTCATAGCATAAAACTGTTCTGAGGTCTGTGATAGAGATCCATTTGGTCTAATATGCTTTGACGGTCCTGTTTGTTTTTCCGCTGCTCTGACGCTCAGTTTAAACGTGCTATGCCCAGCAACAATTTAGAAGTAATTTGTGCACTGCTTTTGTGTACAGGAGCAGCAGACAACATAATTGTACCAGGCCAGTCATCCTGTATATATGTCCTTCGCTAAACCCACACAGTGCTGCAGCACAAGTTATGTGAGGACAGCAGGGATCTTCAGCCTGATTCAACTCAGACTGAATGTGAATATTTAGCTAAATAGTCCCAATTAAGGAACAAATATTACATGAAAAGTATTTTAGAGTTCACTGATGTGTGCAAAAACTTTCTTTAATGGTTCTTTAATGAAAGATTAATGTGAATGTTAGCCAGTGATGGAAGACACTTCTAGAAATCTTTATGTACTGTATTGGGGCTCCAGAATTGGAGGCTGTCAGATCACACCAAAACCTGGTGTATTCCTGATCTTGCTGGCATCGTTTCAGATTTGCTATCACAGCGGCAGCAAGACCGACGCCGACCAGAGGGACATACAGACATCCCGGGAGGACATTGACATCCTGTCCCGATACGTGTCCCGCTGTTTCCCAGGCCTGGTGTCAACGCCTGCCATCGTGGAGAGCTGTTTGTATACGGTGAGCAGGGCTTGGAGAGCAGTTCCGGAAATTAGAGTAATACATCTGTATTCCAAATACAGATGGTCTAGTCTCTCACTGGTCCTGCCACGTTTGTTTGTTTCGAACCATGGGCCTGAGCAAATCTTTCAGGAGGCCTTGCTGTACAACAGTGGCCAGTGGAGTACAGGCCTGGGAGGGCTCTGGCAGTTTGAGGTTGGCTCTGATAACTCCAGAGTCTCCGGTTCGAACCCTGACCAGGTTGGCCTTTGTCAAAGCAAACCCTGGCTTTCACTGTGCGATCTGTGCATCTCAGCCTTGCTGGTTTTGGAGTGGTGAGAAATGCGGAGATAGAAAGACAGAACATATGATTCTGAGGATGTTTGCTTCCTGCTTAAGTAGAATAATTTTCATCGTTTTTTTATATGCCGGGAAAGGAGGGCTCAGCGCACCCCATTTGCTAAACGCTATGAGTTCTTACACTCTGAATCCAGCAGCCTTCTTCCAAGCGTAGCTTCACTGCCAACTAACACATGCAGATACCCGAGACGTTCCCTCACAGACTCCTCTCACTTCCGACAGGCGGGGGCAGATCATTTAGCGCCCTCATTTTCATATCGGCTTCTGCCTCCCCTAGCCAAAACCGACTCCGGAACAAAAACCGACTCTGGAACAAGAAAAGTTGCACCGTAGCGCAGAAATGGCGACCAGCCTTCAAAAGCAATGAACAGAGGCGCAGCAAAGAAGCGATCGTGGCAGGCTGATTTCGGTGGGTTGTTAAGTTGTCACTGTGGGTTACAGCTCGGCAGGGGCTGCTGCAGTGAGCAGGGTCTGTGGGAGGAGGGAGTGTTCACATGCGCAGGAGCCAAGGTCACTCTGCTCTGCTTCCAGAAGACTTCTGCACGCTGGCAGCTCATGATTCCAAGTGCTGTGAGACTGTGAGAAACAAAAATTTAAAAGTGCAAAGAAATCATACTTACAAGGAGGTATGGCACACTACATAACTCTGCAAGGATAAATCATACTGTAGATAGTCAACAACAGAGTTTTGCTGTTTATCACTCGCTGTTCGTCCATCTTTGGGTGGGGCCCATTTGTAAGCAATTTAATTGACATTTCAGCCATTTTATTTCAAAGCTAACGGATCTGGACAGAGCTTTACAACACAGAGACATAATATTGACAAAAGGAGTGAAAAAAAAAATGTATCTGAATGTCTGAAGTGGAGCAGAAATGTGAAAGACTGTCTGCAGCAGCACACATTCTTTTTAATTTTATTTTTTCTCTTCTCTCTGCTTCTTGTTTCATGCAGGTCACTCCCGACTCTCATTTTGTCCTGGATCGCCATCCCTCACATTGCAACATCGTCATTGGCGCGGGCTTCTCAGGTCAGTGCCAGGATAATAATAATAACGCCCCCCCTCCCCATCCCTGACTCACCCACAGCACAACAGCACATCATCGCTGCTCATCACAGCCTGATTTGATGGTGCGATTGCTGGGGGAAAAAAAAAAAGTTAAATGCCAACAAACTGGAATTGAGTGCATATCTAGAAAATAAAAGCAAGATTTTTTCAGTCAGGCATTAGAGAAAAACAAGAACCTCTTTACATATTTGTAACTGGGAGATGAAACAAAGCCAACAATGAATATAGGAGAATAACTCTCTTGGTCCCACTTATCCTACCTAATGTCTTTAATTGAGCCTGAGATGATCCACACCAATGGTGCACAACTCCTTTCCTCCACAGCCAAAGGATTTTGTTCCATCTGTTCTGGTACTCAGTTGAACTGATTATTTCTCTAATTGGACTCATTTGTGGCACGTAGTATCACGGATTACTATTTAAAGCATGAAAACACAACAAATTTATAGAGATACTTACCTTATGATTTGGATGGAGTTCCATCTAGTATTCTTAAAGGTACACAATTCCTCGATCACAGAATAGCCCAGCCTGAAATGTAAGAATTCATGCTAAAACAGTGTTTTCGGAAACATGTAAGCAAAGTTTGTGTCTCTGTGGCACATACTGTACATCCATCTGACCCCTGCGCTAATATTTCAAAGACTAAGGATTTATTGCAGTTATTCAGTAACATGGTGTTATAACACTGTGTTGATTTTTCACCATTAACTTTCTTTATCATCATTGTTTACAGCGGTGGTAGGGTTTAACAGTATCAGGGCAAAGACTACAGTTTAGATGATTCATGTTTTGCTCACTTCCTGAAAAAGCAAGCCCCATTTTTCCTCTAGAGAAAAACTCACATTGTTGCTCGATTTTAAAAGGGTAATCCACACAACCAAAAAGCCACAATTTGCCCTTGTTTCTGGCATGTATTGTAATCAAAGCTGGGCACAATTGTCTCAGTTTTCGAAACGAGTTCTAGCTGTTGCCATAGTTACACAGCCACCAGTGGGCAGGCCCGTATTTAAGGGCTCTTGGCTCTCTCAGTTAATGTATTCGTGTTCTTTTTTCTTAACTTTAACAAGCCTGGGCAATATTCAGGACTTGACTTCTTTCTGAACCCATCCAAGAAGCTCCATAATGTGGTGTGCCCCACGAGTAACCTTCAGGTTATGTGCTGTACATTAACGTAACACAAAAATGAAATGAGATCGATTCCCTGCCACTTGCAAACAGGAAAGTGCCTGCACACAGCTATTTGAATGTGTAGATAATTGGGGACCTCTCTGACTTTCACTGTCTGAATATGACAGTCATTCACAGGACCAGCTCCTATTAGGTTCCTGTTTGACCCACACTCCCTATGAAAAATTAACAATAGAGCCACATTTAGCAGAAAAGATTTTGCAGAGACACAGAAAACAACCATCAAAAGTTTTCCTGGACTGTCGGGGATAGACACTGCACGTTAAGGGTGGAAAGGCCAAAACTTTTGAAGAAAGCAGTGTGATCTTTTAGCCGCAGTGTTTGTACTTGTACAGTTTGTGAGAAAACAGGAACTCCTTGCTCTGAGGTACAGTATGTTGATGTTTAAACTGAGATACCCAGGGCTGTAATGGTAAATATTTCATACAAAGGAAACGTGACAGGGGAATATGATTTCTTCTAAAACACATTTTATATTTACAGCCATAAGAAGTCTAGCTATTTTGTTCACTGACTTACTGTACTGTAAATGACACTGGCTGGTGTGACTATTGTAGGTCAAGTGGCATACTGACAAGAGTGCTGTCGTAACGCCACACATCGATTCAGAGATAGTCGGCTCGCTAACGTGATCAATATCAGCACGCAGTTAGCTTACACATGAACACAGAAACCCAGGCTACTTTTGAAAAATAGGCTACATGATAATGCCAGACCACATGCTGTAGGCTATACCAGTGAGAATTTACAGTGTAAAGGGTGGGAGATGTGAACCGCATCACCTTAAATAAGCCCCTTTCCAGCTGTCCAGCGTATAAACTCGCAAGGAACAAATAGCAGGCTCATGAGTCTGGACTTTTTTGGGGGTTGATTTGCATTATTCAATGGCTTACTGTCAGGCTGGGACACATGTCGAAAGAATTTTGGAGAATATGAAAAAGCCATGCATCCCACAAACTTATTACTTTTTACATCTGAAGCTGTGTATTACAGAAAATTCTTTTTTTATGGCAGCTTTTGCTTTAGCTATTGAAACAGAATCACACTTGACAGTATGTGGAAACAGCAGTGGAACAAAAGGAAAAAATGTTTGAAATGATCACTCTACCTTGAGATGGACAAAGGGGCTTTTGTGGTAAAAAAAGAGAGATTTTGCATTTCTGATCCAGAGCTGCTCTCTCCATCTGCTGGAGAAAAAAAACAACCTCTTCCTGTGGTGTTTCCGCTGCTCTGAAACAGCTGGTTTTGCTTTCTCCCAGGTCACGGATTCAAGTTCGGTCCAGTCGTTGGAAAAACCCTCTGTGAACTCAGCCTGAATAAGACGCCCTCCTATGACCTTTCACCTTTCCAGATCCAGCGCTTCCACCCCCAAGTCAAATCGTCCTTATAAGTTACAAACCTCAGCTCCACCTCTGCAGGAAGAGGTCTGATGAAACAATGGACTGGGAAACTATGGATTTATAATGAATTTAAGCTTTTAAAAAATGCAGAAAAAAAACCCGATTCCAGAAACCAGCTGGGCCTCTAACCAGGAGATGCCTGGATGGAACCCTGATTGAGCAGTTACAATCCTGGTACTAGTATGACATACAGTATCACCAGTGAAAAGCATGGTGAAACCTGAAGTGATAGCGAAAACACAATTAAGTGCAGAAATACACTGTGAAAGCAAGGGACTGTAGATGTTCAGCAAAGGCAAAGCAGAAAAAAATACAATGGTGTAGAATTGTCTTGGTATTCCTTTCCAACTGTCCCCATCCATAGTACAGAAAAGTCCGAATACCGTATAACCCTGTGGAAGGTCACAAGGAGCTGTTCTGCCCTACACTCAGCAAACGGGCTGAGCCATACTCATTTCACAGGATAACTGTGGGAAGAAGAAACTGGAAGGCACACTGGCATGTCTATGAGGACAGAATAGTTCCCCAAGGCCACTGCAGGCTGCAGCAGACCACCGTGAGGAAAGGCACGTGCACGTTGCAAACAGAAGTAACGAAAACCCCACGATAAGGAGTCGTTCTGAATTTCCGTTCAATTCATGCGAAGTCCCTTTTGAAATGAGCAGGCGTTATCATAACTCGAGGGCTAGCGCCTCTGCTGGACTCCCACACGTGGTCTGACATGCATGAAGAACCACAAAGCCCTTATACTATCAGTCTAATTATCAATGCATCTCATTCCCAATAAAAAAGTAGAAATCACGCTCTAGTTTGTTATTTCGTGTGTTCCCCACAGTCACACACACACACATTCGTCTTACCTCTCTCTGTTGAGAAGCTCTTTCACCGAGTAAGCAGGTTGTTAAAAAGTCATCAGCTCTGGAGCCATTCATCTTTGAAAGCCGACTGCAAGCACAGTTGTTTGTTGGTACCTTTTCCCATTGTAAACATTTTAATCACTAATCATCCAGGCTGTTAGGACGAAGAACGACCGCAGACATCAGCTCAAATGGGAAAATTATACAGCCTTCCTCCAGGAGCTCGCTGGGGCTATTCATTTTCCAGCTGTAAGTGAATTTGTATTGATAGAACAAGAAAATGGCAGAATTAAAAGGCCATTAAACATGCAAAGCAAAATTCATCTTCTGAAAAAGCCGAAGTCCCAATGAAAGGCACTGGCCTGCAGATCTGCTGTCCAGGTTTTCACCTGGTGCTTTAATCGGATTTGTCTTTCATTTCCATGGTTCCCATGGTACAGTATGGAGATACACAAGTTGTGTACAGTTCTTCTCGCAGCATGCCTTGGGATATACTCTACAGCATGTGTGTTAGCATCATCACTAGTAGTAGTATTATATAAGAAGTGGGATGAAACATGGATATCTTTATATTTATTTGGTATCCTGAGGACAAATGGGAAACACTTGAGAGTTAAATACTGCAAAGCCACAGTAAGCCTAGAAACTGATGAGAAACTGCTGATGCTGACTGTGGCATTACAAAACAGGCCCAAAGGCTCCAACTCATTTCAAGAGCCCAGGAACTCAGAGAGCTCCTTATTCCCATGAAACTAGACAGTTAGACCACGGGTTTAGTCCAGGAGAGACATCAGCATGAGAAACCTGCCCATTCAGTCACTTTAGAAATAAAGGAACTGGTTTTCTGATTGACTTATTGATGGGTTTTTAATTTCCAGCTTTGTTTTGCCTTAATATTAAAATCCAGAAAACTGAATGTTCATATTAAAGCAGAACCTTAACAGCCTACCTTCACCATTATACTTTGAATAACCATCAGATCTACAATCCCCGATGTTCTTTATATGAATTTAATGCAGAAGTAATGCAAGCAGATGTAATGAGCCTTATCTCTGTTAAACGATTTATGTTTCGCTTTCTCAGTATTATCTAAGCATTAAGGCACAACGTGTGAACAGCGGCAGATCTGAGCATAGGTGAGATCCGTGCTAAGTTTTAAGGAAACACAATAATCGTCTTGTGAACATGAGACCTAATTAATTTTGGAGTATTAATTTATTTATTTCAGGATACGACGCATGCCTCTGGAATGAGTTTGCCATAGCTGTGTCGGTGGTTCTGTTATTTCGTTGCCAAGCAAAGGAAGAAACAATTAGCACACGCACAGAAAAAAAAGAGAGGGCTTCTTGCTTGCTGCGCAGGGTGCATTCAATGTAGCTATGGAAACATCTTTTTTTCCCCCCAAACCTGTCTCACTGGGCACTTTGTTAATGAAATACAAAATATATGCATGGTAATCAGTGAGGCTCTATGCATTATTACATAGCAAAGGGTTTGCTGGAAGTGGTAGCAGAGTTACTGTCCAGGACTATTAATAGATACGGCGCTACAGTGGGCTTACTGTCGCTTGTGCGTCGATGGACTGTTCTTGCTCCATTTTGCTTTGTAGATTTTGTTTTATGCTCCAATCTCATTAATAACTAATATATTCCCCACCAATGTGACATGCATTAATAAGGTTTAAAACCCACGGAGATCACATTGCCCATCTAGGATCTGAAGAGAAAATTCATAAATAAGTATTTAAAAACTGTTGTCAACAGTCTCCCCCCCCAAAAAAAAACATCTTTTAAAATCTGGCTTTCCAATTAGCTTTTCAGCAGGAGGGCTGTCATATCACAACACACTCCAACCTTAGATTATAAGCACATTGTAAATCAGTCAATGATAATATGCCTCACTGAGACCATTTGGAATTCAACCTATACTGGAGGTTTAATGACTTCTCGTGGGCAAATGTACTACATAAATGTACTACACAATTCATAGCATGATCAAACGTATAACCTAACCATTTTTAAAAGAATGATTGTCAATGCCACTACAGGATGTCCCACACGTGTGTCTGCACTTTTACCATTAAATCAGGTAATACTTTTGTTATCTTTGAAATGTTTGAAGTATTGAGAAAAATGCTGGGAATGATGATAACATAAAGAACGCAGGATACTTGCCGTTGTGCCTGCTTGTTAAATATTGATCCAAGTGCCTCATCAAGCCACTTTCTTATCAACATCTCAATGAATCAGCTTCCATTGGCTTGGTCAGTGTGTCCTGAGTGCTGCCAAAAAGCATCTCCAGGGCAAGCTGGAGGAATGATGAGAATGTACTTGAAATTGCTGAAGCAGAGCTCCAGTCTGGGCCAATCCCTGAATCACTGGGGCTCCATTGCCAGAACCAATGAAAACAAATGGCACTTAACTTACTGCATGAGTCTTGGTGATTCGTAAATCAGACCAGAGCTCCATGAGCTTTCTGTCTGGGTTTGAGTCAATCCAATGCATGGACGTGCACACACAATTCAAGTCTACACCCTGGGGTTACAAAGTTAATGACTGAAACACCAGAGTTTCAGAATAAGTGTTCTCCAAAAAAGCTGACTTCAAAGAACAGCAGGGTGTGTAATATCACAAAACCTAAACTATACAGACCACTTCTCCAAAAAAACACATAAAACAGCAATTAAACTTAGTCATGTATTTCAAAAAGAAATAAAATACCTTTAAATTGCCAAGTGGGCTCAGTGGCCACCTCAGGATTTCCTTCAGCTGTGATAAATGCATTCTTATCACTGGGACAGAAAATAGTGCTGACTGTGCTTCCAGAACACTTTCATCCTACTCCATGCTAAACCAATTCTCTGTAAGAGGCTCCTGCAAAGGCAAAACATGGCTTTTAAATTCCCTTCGCCTGCAAAAGAAAGAAACCGGAAACAACTGATACCAATCACCTTTTGAAATTAGGGGCGGGGTGGGATGGTTTGTATGAAAATGGAAACCGTAAAAAATTTTAAGCCGCGATCAATCACAGACATACCCCGACAAAAAAAACCCTGGCATTTCACAGTTCTATTGGTCAAACCCTGGGCTTCAACACGATACCTGGAGAGAGGAGAGGGACAGAGCTGGAGGAGGAAAGCAGGAGTGTGAGAGAAGGAGACAGAGACCGACAGAGAGGATGAGAGACTCCGAGAAGAGAATGGAAGGTGTCCCGTCCCGGCCAAGAGTGCCGCCGCCAGCTTCAGGTGTCAGCTGTGACAACCATCACGCTAAATCAGGGCCAGAAGGGCCCTCCTAAGGAGGAAATGCAGATTACAGCTAATTCAAATTGCTCCTTTCTAGTTTCCTAATTGCAAAATGTCATGTGAAAAGATAGATCGACTCCAGATGCTTCAAGGACTTCTTATGTGTCTGATTTCTTAAAAAATCAGATCAAATTTACAGTACTTATAGCTATTTCCATGTATGACCTGTAGTACAAATTAGAGACTTAAATTCATTCAGAAATGTGTGATTGGAATGCATATAGCACTGTCTTCTTGACTGATTCCTTCTGAAGTGAAAAGCATTGGTACGTGGGTATGCTTTTTTTTTTAAAAGAAAAACACTGCAGCAGGCACAGTCTGCTCCACACTGTCATTGTCTCTCTAAAGCTGTCAGCCCCATCCAGTCCTACTCTGTCAATATTCTCCTCTTTAATTGCTTTGGCTTCTCCAAACTTATAGCAGACTGCACTTAGCAGTCAGTCATGCAATTTGAGGAAGCATTCATGCATGGAGAGGAGGGAAGGAAAAATAGAATGGCACAATACATCATGGGGAAACGGGAAAAGAAATCCGCCTCTTTATTCTTGAAGAGCTTTGCGGCATCAACTGAGAGAATGTTTGAGCACGGCATGCGCTTGACCCGTCCTTTTGACCTTCCCGCCCTCAATCACACATTGCCAGAGCAGGCTGTACATTAGCTGATAAAAGTGTTCTCTCTGACCTTATCCGTGAGGTCAATCCATACATGCATCTAGGTGATTCCTGTGCAGGGTGATTGCCTTTATTACAGCTTATTCTCCTATGCAAGACACTCGACTCCTTGACCCTCGCAGTTTTAACTGATCAGTCTTTGCAGGACACTGCTTGTTTAACACACACGGCTGAGGGACATGGCGTCCTAAGACAGAAGGGAAAAGCTCACTTTTCACTCTACCCAGGACTAAATCTCGTACTTTCAGAGACCAGGCCTCTTGTGTCGCTGCTTCATTGTTACGGAATGCCCTTCCATCAGACCATACGAGAGACAGATTCCGAGACTCTCCTCGAATCCAAAATCAAAACTCATCTCTTTCTCACGGCACATTCCATCTGTATAAAGATGTATGCTCTTGTTTGTTTTTCTTTTACTTTTTTTGGACTTCTCTTTTTTATCTATCACTATGTACAGTGTTATCTTGAGTTTGGAAAAGCACTTTATCAGTAGAATGTCTTCTTCTAGATCTTCTTTTTATTATTATTGCTGGCAGCCTTAGTCATGAGATCCTCCCCTCTCATTGGAAAAGCAGGCATTGGCTGATTGCATGCTCCCAACATCCTGCTTTCTTAACACAAATAAAGAGACAAGAAGGAATGGTTGGTGTGCAGGATTTGCACGTCAAAAGAAACTTCAGGTGGTCAGCACAGTGCGTGTAGCCCCAGCAGCATCTGCAGTCCACTGGCACCAGTGACTTCTCCTCTTACATGTACACAACCTTCCAGCCTAAAGCACAAGGCCAGCCCACCTTCACCTGACACCTCACCTTTCAGATGCAGCCAACAGGAGCACAAGTCAAGCAGAACGGAGGAAAAAGAAACTGTCATGTGGCAAAAAAAACAAAAACCCTGACAGAACAGAAATCATCCGCCATTTGGAAGTATAATGAGCTCAGTGGTGCTCTGCTGGGAATGGTACTCTTGAGTCGGAGCCCTCCAGCAGGAACAGCGCTCATCTCTCGCTCTCCGGCTTCCAGCCGGGGGGATCGTTCGTGCCAGAGGGTGGGAAATCAGTTCGGGTCTCGAATCCTGCGTTTCCCGCCCCGCCCAGGATGACGCCGACTAGCCCTTCTGATCATCAGGTTACTCGACACTTCAAAAACAGGGGGAGGGAGGCCGGGTCTTGAAGCGAGGGGGAGTTGGAGAAAAGTCATGGTTCAGACTTGCTTACCTCGAAGTTCTGGCCTTTTATCAGCATTTCGCCTTTTAAATCTCTGGACATCTGAAGTTCCCAACGTCACTGTAGGCATTCAGAGGTGCCCAGACGTCTACGAGTGTCCTCTCTTAATGAAATCCATGATTGCTTCCCCCTCAGCAGGTGCAGGGGAGTCTGCACTGCGGCGAGGAGAATCAAGATTTCATTTCCTTGTGTCTTTGAGGCTTCACCGGGGAGATGGAGATTGCACTGGGGAAGGGACACTGATCAGGAGAAAACCATGTTATTCCGACAGGCTTGTACTGCACCTTCATGTTTACTCTGCCCTGATGATGCCAGAGAGGTCTGGGCTCGGAGGCTTTCGGCGCAGAGGAAATAAACTGCGAGCCCCTCAGAGCAACCATGCCATACGCTCGCTTTTCACTGCTCGCTCCTGGATTAATTATGCAGTTCCTCACCTCAGCCTCGCGGGAAGCAGCGGAAGACCACAGATCACACATTTTAATAACAACTCGCTGCATAAAACAGCCTGCCAGAGTTAACTGTGGGGAATAACGCCTGGTCTGAGAGACGTGCTTTAATGTGTTCCCAATGAAGAACACATAACAGGAACACCAGAAGGCACCCTACCCAGGAACAGGGTCATCTGAAGCTCAAGCCTGTGTGTAAACACCAAATAATGAGAAAGAGACAAGCACACAGCCCACACAGGCAAATCATTTTTAAATACAACAGGACCTGTAAATTACGTTAGGCAAGCAATTTTCAGAGCTTTATAGCACAGGATTCATTATTATCTAACAACCTCTAAACACATATTGCTTAATCATATACAGTACGTGCTTCTTTGAAAAACAGTGGCCTCGCATGGGCGACTGACTTGCAATAGTATTCCACACAAGAAAAGCAAAGCAGTTTTGAAAGCCCCCATAGATGTTACCGTGTAATGAGCACACAAACCTTTCGCCCCTGCTGTGTTTAATTTCAAGTCAAGGCTGGAGGTCTTGCAGGCGCAGAAAGGGACAGTATGTGGGGGACAGGTCTGCAGAGGGATGAAGATGCTCTGGAGGAGGATGGTAACTAAAGCTGGCAGATGTAGTTGGAGCAGGAGAGCCTGGAGGTGGGAAGAGGACTGGATTGTGACGAGCCTGCTACTGGGGCAACACCCTGCCCTTCCTGTTTTCCTAACCCTGACACTGCCGCTGGAAAAGGGGATCAGGGACTTCGGACATAAAAGACTGTGCGATCTACAAGGGCCGGCAACAGCTGCTTGTATCCTCAATCAAGATTACATGTTCATTAATTACTCACCAGTTTGTTAAAGCGGATGCGTTTCAAAATGAATGAGCTGGGTGGTGAGATCTGTTTGACGGAAATAAGTAAAATACCCCCTTCTGTCTCAGGAATGTAGATCAAGGATAGTGGTGCATAGCTTTCATGTAAGAGGAAAGCCAGGCTGTCCCAAGGCACCTATTGTACCCCCCAGTTCACAATAACCAGCTGTGAGTTAGCTCAGTATGGCATGTAGGACATTGCACACCTCCTCCAAAATGTGGTGCAGGGGCAGCAGCAGAAAAAGCCCCAAATACAGAAGCAATACAGTGGGTCTCACTAGCACAGCTACAGAATCTGCTGCCATTCAGCTCGTCATAGGGGCTGTTGTAGGGTGACAACCCTGAACCATCTCAAACTCCCCCAACGCCAGGGATCGATAGGAGCAGTTCACAGTCGTTGTCTGCGGAGACGTCTGAGTGTCGGGACTCCACGTGTACTCCAACCGAGCGACTTTGTCACAATTGCATGTACTCCCTCCTCTGCCTGAAAACACATCTCATTTCGAATTTACTGCACTTCAATGGCCTTAATCTCATCACGCCTGAACACAGCCATCCTGCAGACGTTATCTCGGGTTATAAACACCAGCCATCCTAATGTAGTGGGGGGGGGGGGGGGAGGGTGCAAAAAGAGGGAGGCTTAAGTGGGAGGTGGGGTTAACCTCCCTCCTCCAGTATGGTGGCTGAACACCATTTACACAGCAGTTCAGAAACCCCCATGCTGCCAAACTGCACATTGCATCCATCTGTATGGAGAAAATGATAAGGACTCCTGCAGCAATTTCCTCCTGATCGTGTCGAGAGCAATCTAACTACAGAAGGCCCTTCCATTCTCTTTGTTCAACTGATGTTATCTGTGCCCCCAGCTTGCTGAACGACATTGCAGCTCCTGTTTAGGAATCAGAATTGGAGTTTAATCAGACACTTGGCAGTGAAGCAGAACTGCTTACAGTATTAGTGTTAACTTTATTAAAATTATTATTGCTGTTCATTTCCTATCAAATTAAATTATGTTAGTAATACTCCAAACCTAAGCCATGCAAAACTTACAATGGGCTGGGGAGAGTTAACCACAGCCTCCGTTCATGATCCAATACAGAACACCGATCAGCGGCTGAACAGTTATTTAATTATTCTGTTGGAAAAAGAACCCTTTAATGTGTCAGCCTTTAATGTACAGCCCCCAACCCTTTAACGGATGAACCAGTTTTACTGCAAACAGTGCAAGTGTGAAGGTAGCATACAGAATTAACACTTACCAATGCCATTCCAGTCTCACTGATCCCACAGAAGGACACAGACTTCCAGTGTTGATGAGAATTCACACCAGAGCTGAAACCGCACATTTGCTCACAAACTGACGAGGAGGATTTAGTTAAGATGCAGGTGTTCACATCTGGAGCGCAAACTCTGATCATCTTGACCAATTGAAACCCACCTGCATTTCTAAACCTCCTTCAGGCATTTCTCTGTTTGGGCACTTCTTGCATTTTACAGCAAATGTTTGATGCCAAAATGTGGAACAAAAAAGAGCATTGTATTTATAATAAAGAGAACTTCTATTACTTGGAATAATTCCTTGCCTTTTCATAGAGAGCTTTTCAGCCACTAACGTACTCCAAGCACGTACAGGATTTCGTCCACCTCTGAGGGGCAGCGCCACCTGGGGGGCGAGCAAGCTCTCTATAAAGACAATGGCGAGAAATGACAAACTGCATCACCAGTAGAATTAGCGGAAAACTTCAGGCAGGCCTGACTGTGTGGGCCCAGATTGAGTTTTAGCCTGTATCCCTGGGTTAACAGCTCTACTCTTAAGAACTCAGTGTCAGAGGATCTTTTAATGACCGATGTTAAGGCTTCTTTTACAGCGCAGTATCTTTGGTCACAGTACTGGAGAATGGAATTGGGAATTCTAGTCCACAGGGAAGAGCCCCACCACACTGGTCCACCAACAACTTGTAATAGCCAGTTAGTTTTCCTACTGTAGATCTTACCCAGCACTGACCACATCCAACCTTACTTAGAATCTGATGAGATCAGGATACAAGCCACAGAGCATGATGCAACTTTCAGCCAGACCTGTGAGCTTCACACAGAACAGAGAATGCCTCTCCCCAAAGCTGCACAGGAATCACTCAGCTCCTGTACAGCACAAACATCCCTTACCTAACAAAACAAAGTCTTTGATGTTTAAAATACAACCCAAGAGTTTATTTTTTTCATAAATAATCCAAAAACATCTTACAGAAATACAGACAAGACATTTTAACCGTTTTTTTCTCCTCCTTTTTCTTTTTAAAAATGGCAAATAAAATTCACAAGTTCTCCCCCCCCATTTTCTGTTCCGGCATTTCATACAACTAGAACACTTGAAGCTAGAGCTACATTTTTTTTTTTTCATTTGCACAGCAGGAGTTTGTACATCAATGCTTACAATGAGAGTTTAATGAACAGTAAAACGTATGGTACCATTTACAATAATGCTCCTAGTATTTGTAAGATTAAATATCGATCAACACTTACGGTCCATTCCATCATTCCCCCATCTCAATGTTTCCAACATGTCAAGGAAAAACGGTGCGGGAAAGACAATGATGTATGAATGTAGGCCGAGCTCTTTGCTCAGGTGTTGCAGGTTCAAGAGTGGGAGTTAGGTCACCAGCTGACTCGGGCCAGGATTCCCCAAGCCTTTCCAGCTGCTGGGGGGTGAGGCACGTGCTAATTTGCACAACCCCCCCCCCAGCATGGGACTGCGCTGCTACTGTACGTGTTAATGACCGAGCAGCTTGACAGAGGCCGTGTATGAGTAGTCTCCCCCCTCATGTGCAGGGATCACAGAGATGACATGTCCTCAACACACATTTGGCTCTTCCAAACTGGGCAGGAATTTAACAGAAACTTCCATATTATGTTACAGGAGAGGGAGCCCAGAAATTCCAAGGTCGGCATGCAACTGAAGCCCTAGATTTATTTAAACATTTACCTTACAATGTTGCCTGTGACACATCATTTGACTAGGGGTGTGTGTATGATGCTTTTGCTTAAAACATACCCGTCTACCAGCCTCCATTATTTGTATTTTAAATATCTTAAGAATAGGGATATCAGCCCTGCAGCAAAATATTGGCTACATTTTTTATGTATAATAACATTTCAGAGCTAATTTATTTGGCTGATACTTTTATCCAAAGCGATCAACATTTGGACACATTTACACAGCGGGGTATTTCACTGGAGCAATTCAGGTGAGGCAGTGTCTTACCTGGGATTTCAACCCACAACCTTCCAGGTACCCAAACCCCTGTACTGCAGCCTCAAAGCTCAAAACCCAAATCTAAATTTTCTATCATAAACATCCCCTTTATAGCTATGTTGTTGCAGTTAGTTTTGTTTTCCAGTACCTACTGTAATTAATAAAGACGCTATTTAGCATTTGTAAACGTATACATTTACAACATAACAGAGACTCTCCTAAACAAACCTGCATTACTGATCAGCTGGCACATGAGGGGTTAAAATTGAAGGAACTGTTGCAGGTTGCTCATTATTAAGGCTGTGACATCCATAATTATTATGTTGTGCAGCACAATCCACAATGAGCTTGGTTGCTTTTAAATTACAATGTCCCCTTTGAAATAAACCTTATTGTGGAAAAATGCTGCTTGCTGAATTTTCCCAAACTATCATTTGTCTACAATTTGAGTTCTTAGTACAGACAGTTTAAATGCAACAATTTCAAAATGAGGCCATCACTGAACCACGCATAGAAAACTATATAATAACCACAGTTTTACTGCCGAATCCACTCCCACTGCAAGCAAGCGGAGGATAAATTTATGTTTCTGCCCTTTGGAAAGGCCGAAATGTGTGAACAGGAGAATAATTCACTGGAAACACTCAGAGACACCAGAAAGGTAACAGGTTAAAAGCAGCGAGCAGGACTTCAAAGAAAACAGAAAATGATCTCCTGTCCTTTTCAATTACAGGATCCTGAAATATTCCTTCCAGGAAACCGGTTTCAGATTTTCTGAAGTGCATGTTCAATCGGTCAATGCAGCTCTAGTCTTCAGAGTGTGCCTTACACGATGAAAGAACCCCATTCAAAAACAATTCTAAAACAATCACCATTGTTTATTTACAATATATTAAACCGTACTGCAAAATTACTCTTAACAAGTGGTCATTTGTTCAATACAGAAAATAAACAAACTATTTTGAAAGCTAGAATGAATCATACAGACATTATATATTTATATGTGTACAGCCTGTAATGTTATGCCTGTTGCACGCATGTATTCGTCTTGCCTTGGATTTTGTACTGCGTTAGAAAAAGCATTACCATCAAACACTCCCCTGCTTTTAATAATAATGCAAATATTGAATGCATAGAAAAAAGTAAAGTATTAGACCTTTTAAAGGATAGTGCAGAAAACAGATCTCTAAAAAGCATGTGCACAAAAAAATCTAAACTCCTGTCTTCACAATCAAGTGGTAATGAAATCCTTTCATTCCTGTGCCACAGTTCATGTACAAATATGAATATTGTTTTTGGTGGGGAAGAGAATCACCAAATTTCTTCAGGCTCATGTTAAATTTATAAAGATCACCAGTGCGAAGCATGCCAGTAACATTTAAAAACAGACATGTTTTCTCGTACAATTCCAGAGCATTTCATAGCTTCTTGTGAGGTCTAAGACCAAATCACTGGCCAGTCTTACAAGACAGTACGCTGGAAGGAATATGAAAGGATTTCACAGCGAAGGATATACAAGTTGCGCAAGCCTGTATTTCAAATAAGTGTTACATCTAGTAAGTTGTCTATAATAGGCAATTGTCAAGTATTAAAACTCTACAGAAGATGATGAAAGCCCAATGTTGTCCATAGTGGAACTACCACTACAGTAGATGAGGAGATGAGGAAATTTTAGAAAATAATTACAACAAAGCACCGTACCCAATACCAAGTACATTCCCTTTGGAAAACTGAAGAATTAGGCAAAAAAGGGACCTACGATCCTGAGCCAAAGACTCTTTACCAAAACCATTACTGCAAGTACCTAGTAAATTCAGGTGAAATAAAATCAGGATGAAGGCATCGGTCCCAAATACAAGAAAACAACGTGATCAGTACTTTACTGTTCTCTCTCACCTAAAGAAAGCCGTTATTTAGATTAGTGCACAAGAAATTGTATTGTATTGTGTATTCATCACTAACTGGATTTTCTGAAATTAATTTTATCAGTTGCAGTGCTCCAAAAAAATTCATCCCAAAAATAATTTATCTCAGCAAGTGAGGAAATAAAAAGTGAGATTTGTAGCACAACTGCAGACATCTATAATCAATGGCACTTATCCTCTGTGGTTTTCTTCTTCCACAACCCGAGGACTCAAAGAACAGAGCAGTGCAGTCGTACTTGCAACAAAGGCATTTTGGTATTTATTCGACGGTGTGTCTAAACACCTCAACGCAAACTAAAACAGCTCTTTGGCTCAGTAACATCGGGGATGGAGGAAGCTGGGAAACTCGGCAGATGGCGTGTGTTGGACTGGCTGAAACCCAACACCCTTGAGAGGGTCAGTTTCAGACCTTGGTGAGATGGGCGAGCATAGTGGGCTTGTGTGTGTGGTTGAGTAGGGGGGATTGTTTTGAAGAGACAAACATGGGAAACCCAGGCTAATTATAAAGGAAATATCTTGACCCTTGACCCCAGAGTCTAGGTGGATGCCTCACGGCATGCAAGAAAACAACTGCATCAGTACTTTCCTGTCTTACAATAGTGGTACGTTTCTAATGCACACAGCGTCTCAGTGTAGCCTCATTACAGACGTTACCCACCCTCCTTGCCGTATGTTTTTTCTTGTATTTGTTTTTTTATGGACAGGAAGTGGAAAACAACAGGCTTGAGATCTCTTCCAGCTCGGGAGTGCTCATGCCGCCTGTGGTTTCTGTGTGTGTCTTAAGGGTGCTCGGACGCGCTGTGGTTGTGTGTGGGGCAAGGCTACGCTGTGGTTTCCGGAAATTTGGTGTCGCCATCGCTGTCGTTCAGGTAGTTGCGTCTGGAATATCGGGAGCGGTACGAGCCGAGAGTCGTGCCCTCTTCATCCTCCTCATCGGACATCTGGGATAGGTGTCTCCGATAGGTTGGGGGGCTGGAAACGGAGAAAAATGAAGAGATTTTAACTAATAAGCAATAAAAATAAAATGCTTACAGAATCCCTGCTGCCAAGTTTAATACCTGGGGAGCTTAATCATGGAATCACTTGAAAAGAATACTTCTGCATTTCATATTTAAAAGCAGTGTTAAAGTGATTTTAAAAATTGATGTGCTAATTCTCTGTCAACATCAATAAGGGGATTCAAACAAAGAGTGCCTGAAAGGTTTTCCCTTAAATGATCAATATCATAGAAACATTTTTAGGTTTACAGAGAGATTCTGAAGGATTGCCAACAAGGTTCCATTGTACACAATTCTCAATTGGCAACGTCATGTCCTAGTGTGAGGCAGAACGAAATCTTCAAGGTCAGAACGATTACTAAACAACACTGCAGTTTTTAAATGAATAGCAGATGCCACCTCCTGCTAGGACTTTTTAAAAAGCAAGCAGTCCAGATTAAATGATGATGCACCATTCTCCTCAGAGCTGTGGTTGGAGCACAAGAGAAACTAGAGATCTGGCGTTGAGGAACACTGGGACAAGCAGAAAGTCTGCATCACTCCTTGCTAGCTAGTATGTTCACTCCTCAAAGTTGATGCTGAAGGTTATAAAAAACATAAAAGCTCTTTTGAAGAGACAGCTTCCTCAGCGGAACATGGTTATTTTCATTTCACTGTCAAAATCGAGAGTTGCTCAGATCTCAGCAATAACTCCGGAACAAATAACGTTTTTTTCCCCAAGATGACCTAGACACTACAGTTTTCACCTGAGACGTTTCTAGCCAAATTCATCTTCTGCTCTTTTAAGCTTGCTCAAAGTTCTTTTTGAATGGTGTTGTTGCTGTTATTTAAAAGCAACCACGCATGAGGCTCTAAGAAACAACGAAAAGGAAGCTGCTTTCCTTTTTCCATCTTCTTGAGCTTTGTCAACCGAAAGCTCACTTCTAAAACCTAGTCTTCCGAATAGCGCAGACCTGAGCCAAAAGACCACAGAGTGGTCCCAGGTTATTTATAGTACAGACACTACTGGAAACTGTGAACCGAAGGTGTGGTATCTTTGCTGTAAAGCATCTATGTACAGTATATTCTTTATGTTAATTTAAGGTAACGTATACTTCACAGTAGAAGGTTTGAAAAAAAATGTTGGTGGTGTTGGCCTTGCTCAATTGTTGGCTTTAAAGTTATTTGTTTTTGAGCTATAAAATCACAAAGGCATTCCAGTTCCTGTTAGTAATGACACACGCATGCATCTCGCTCACTGACCTCCGCTTCAGAACACGTCATGGCTTAAAAACCCAGTCTTTTCCACAGTCACTATTATTAAGGCAGGACCTTCAGAATAACTCAAAATGATATGCAGATCTCAATAGGTTTAACCTGTCCTCAACCTGTACATAGCACTTTATTTTGCCATAACAGAATTGATCACCAAATGAATTTTCTTTGTGCAGATTATACTCCAGTACATTATACTACAGTCTCAAAATGCAAACCTGGGTCTCAAATTCATAAAAACAGAAATGATTCCTTCAATGTCCTTATTCATTTTCAGTCACGTTAGTAATTAAAAAGCAGGGAGTTTCTGTGAACATGCAGAACTAGAGTAACCCCCCCCTTCCAAATGATGCCGTGATGATGTGGTCGGTTGTTTCTGCTCCTACTGGAGGCTGCCGGTTAGTCGCACACCATGCCTCGCCACGCCTCATTCCAAGCAGGCTGCACCTACTGACTGCGTTAGTCGCTCTCGGGTCTGTAGAGGTATTTCATCATCAGGCTGTCCACCTTCTTCTTCCTCTTCTTCTCCTCCTTCCTGGACGCGGGTCGCTCCTCAGCGGGAGCTGCCTCCTTCTCCTCCTCGGAGCCGGACGCTACCTTGCGGGGCCCCTTCTTGATGCTGCTGGAGCTGCGGTAGGAGATGGTGGATCCTCCCGAACTGGAGGAGGACTCGGAGGAGGACTCGGAGGAGGACGAAGACGACTCCGAATCAGTTTCCTTCCTCTTGGATTTCTTCTTGGACTTCTTGGATTTCTTCTTGGAGGAGCCCCTCTTCTTGCGCCCGTCTCCGGAGGAGCTGTCCGACTCCGAGCCCCCGCCCTTCCTCTTGCTCTTGCCTTTCCGGCTGCTCCGGCTGCTCCGCGTGCTGCAGCTGCTGAGCGGGCGGGAGAAATCCAGGGCCGAGGCCGAACGCCGGACGCTGGAAGAGGAGGAAGGGCGGCCGGCGTCTCCGTCCGGCTGCAGGCCCTTCATGCTGCGCACGCTCTTCGCGTCATCCGCGTCGTCCTTCCCCTTCTCCTCATCCTCCTCGGAGTCCGTCTCCAGGCTCTTCCGCTTGAATTTGATGGGTTTGTAGCTCAGGACCTCGTTGATGGCGGCCTCCAGGTCCGGATCCAAGTAGTTCCGATGCCCGACGGGTTTGACATCCGTCGCGTCGGGCTGGGTCTCGTCCGACACCGACGACTTCGGCTGGGGAGGCACGGAGAAGCTGCGGCCCAGGGAGTGGGGGCTGTAGACCGAGGACCTGCCCTCGCTGAAGGCGATGCTAAGGGCGTCGTCATCGAACTCGCTCAGCCGGCTCCGGGAGAGGGAGAGCCGGGAATCGGCCCGGCTGGCAGCGCTGGGGCTGCGGGCACCCGAGCGGCGGCCGAGGGCCGGGCTGGTGGCCGTGCCCGACGTCTCGCCGCGGCCGCCGTCCAGGCGGGAAAGGCTACGCCGCAGGCTGAGGGGGCTGGACGGGCCGAAGCTGAGGGCGGATCTGGAGTCGTCGTCCGCCTCCAGGCCGCGCCGGGCGGAGGCTCGGCTGGCGGGGCCGGAGACGGCGGACTCCCTGTCGAAGTCGGGGCTCACGATGGACCACCGCCTGTCCAGCCCTTTTCGAGCGCGGCTGGTGGCTTCGGAGTAGGCCTGCGATATGACCGAGCCCCTGTCGTCCAAGTCGTCCCCGGCCTGGGATTTCTTCCAGGAGCTCACGGAGTACGTGTCGTCCTGGTTGTCGACAGAGGAGTTGCGCTTGGATTTGCGGAACGAGCGCTCCTGTGAATCCGAGTGCTCCTTTAGGCTGCTGAAGAGGGAGCTCTCATCCCCTGTACCCCCTATTGAATCTTTGAGGTTGGAGCGTTTCCTATAGCTAAGAGAGCTCATTACGGACACGGGCCTGCTCTGCTCTACCTCTTTGCCTTCTTTGATACTTTCTTTTCCTTCCTTTCCTTCTTTGGCGTCTATGTTTACAGCAAATCTGAAGGAACAGCCGCAGCAAGGCAGGGTAGGACAGAGGGGGGCGAAGGGCAGAAAGGAGCAGCAGGAAAGAAAACAGAAAAGAGAGAAGAGATGGATGAATTGCCAACTTGAAAAGAAAGAGGAATGACATCTGAATATTTGAATAAGATGACAGGAGATGGGGAAGTAATGGTGAACATAAGGCAGTGCCCAAAGAAGAGGGAATGAACAGGCTTAAGATGCTCAGCTGCATACAAACCCGAATTGCCGCGTTATGCAAATGTGAAATATATATACAGTATATAAATCACGCTGAATTTCAGATCAACCTGTTACAGTATGTATTTGTCAAAACAAATACAGGACGGATGTAAAACCTCATTTTAATCTCCTCCACCATTTAACAAAATCAAATTCAAACAAGTCAGCATAATAAGTTCTGGATGACTGAGCATGAGGTAGACGGGGGGAAATCAATCAATTTTAATAAACTAGCACCAGACCGATGCAGTCCTGAAACCTGAAGCTTGTGATTTTGAGCTGTTTGGTACTGCCTGGTGGGGGAGGGTAATGCACAGGAGTGACAAATTCAGGTCCTGGGCTGCCTGATGTCTCCTGGGTTTTGTTCCACCTTAGCTCTTAGCTGGACTAGTTGTTTAACAGCATTATTCTTCATATGGAACAAGTAATAGGTATATTCCACGCTGAAAAGAGAAGAAAGAAAACACAACGTTTCGGCCGAAGTACACCCGAAGAAGGCTCCACAGCCGAAACATGGTTTTCTTTCTTCTCTTTTCAGCATGGAATAAACCTATTACTTGATCCTTGGCAGCCTATGCATGCTGACGCACCTACTCACCTGATTATACTGTATCTACCCAGGTTTTAAGGTGTTTTATAGGTAACTGTATTTTAAGTAAGGTGCATTTTTTCAATAAACTGTAAAAGACCTTAAGTAAAATCCTTCAGCAAAATAAAATCCTACATAAGCCAAAAGAGCTCAGTGACTACTTAGATTGGAGATGAGGATGTGCAAGGCTGTAGTTCCCACTAGAATTATTACGCCTTAACAGATGAAACGTTTGAGCTTAAGTTCTGAGGAATGTGCACGGGAGTGTAAAGTCTTTTGAAGAAGAAGACAAACGTAGGACAATCACAGTTGTCCGCAATCAGGCGGACCCATTCATTTCCCGGGAAAGGGAAATCAGGTAGGCATGCCAGCTGGCTACAGGGCACGTCCATAAATCTGTCAGCAGCAACATCCTCCTACAGCTCCCTGTTCAAGACACCGCGACAGCCGAGAGAACGGGAAGCAGACTGTGACCAGAGCACCCGTCCTTCAGTCTGCCTGAGCTCATCTTCAGTTTGAAAGCCTCTCCCCTGCTTGATTTATATGCAGGCGAGGACTTGCCGATGATTTCTGAAGGACGGGGAAGGAACGCTAATTGAAATGGGATGATGTCGTGTCCACCTCCCACCCCCTCCCCCCCTCCAAGCGTGCTCCAAACGTTGCGCTCACCTTGAGCCTTTCAGGCTCCCTTCATCCGAGAGGTTCTTGGACGAGCCTTTGTTCTTCGACAGCCACGATTTGACCCCGTCGACCCGATTCTCCACTTCCGAGTCCGTGTCCGAATCCTCACTGTGGGGACACGGGAGGGGTTAAAGGTCACGGGAATGGTGGGGGAGGTGGGGGAGAGCCTTAAGCCAGGCAGGCAGGCTGGCTGGTTAGTGGGCTGCAACGAGAAGCCAAGGAGGAGAGAACAGCAAACACACATGCAAGGAATGATGGATCATCCTCGACCCGAGAAACTGTTTCTTATTATTTTCACTGCCGTTACAAATGCTATCGCAGCTCTGTGGCTGCAGTTAGTTAGCGCTAGATGCTGTCTGAAACACAGGAGAGAGGCTGGGTTTCATCTATTATATTTGAAAGCCACACTTGGGTTAAGCTGGTGCAAAGAAGAGGAGGGGAAAACACAGAAAATCCCTGGAGATTTTCTCATTTCAGCCTATTTCATTTCATTAAAACCTTCATTTTTTTCCCCCCTGGAATAAAAAAAAAGGACTGCATTGAAGGCAAATTCTGTGTGCACACTTTGGAGAACAGATAAATATTTTCTTCTTAACGAATTGTCTTTAGGCAAACTGTTAGCCACAAAGGACGAGACCAAGATGACACGAGGGGGGGATAAAAACTGAGGAGAGAAATGTTCAGCACTCCACAGCAGGGGTACAACTATCTCCTGGACATTCATAGAAGTGTTAACCGCTTTTTGAGAACCTTAAACAGGTGGAAAAGAAAAAACTGAAAATACTCAAAGGATTGCGTATCCTGGCAGACTGCATAATTCTGCCACTTTCAGGGTTCGGAATCACCGCTGTCATTTCAGAAAGAGAACGGTAATGACAAGAGTGAGAAATAACAGGGATCCATGCCAAGTAAAACACAATAATAAACACCAGGACAATGATGTCAATAGAGAACAGTCTTAAGAAGCATGAACGAAAGTTGGTTTCTGAATTTCCACACAGCTATCGGGCTGTTTTGATCCTACCACCGACTCCAGCTCAAGAACAAACACGAAGCCTCGCGTAAATGAAAATGTGTGCCCAGCTACTGTCCTTCCCCCTCAAAAGGCACGTAATAAGTTACAATTGGGCAGCAGAAGCGAGAGGGGCCTGCTTCAGGCCACGATGTAAATCGCTCTTCTGAAGCTATAATTAACTTCGCACACTGTGCTCCGGCTATTAAACGGTCCAGAACAAAAGCAGAGTGTTGATGTGGCTAACTGCTGGCACGTCTTTCCACCCCAGTGTTGTAAATAAGAACTATCCCGCAGGAAGATGCGCTTCCTTGGTGCTTTGGCGTGGGTTTTAAGAACTGTAGATTTTATAGCAATTGCTTAAATTTCCATGAATGATTTCCTTCCCCCAGCCAGGGCGAAGCTCTGTCCTGCTCTGCTCCCTTTCCGTTGAGCTAATCAAAGATGGACAAATAAAAAGGATTTGCAGTGAAACGAAACGGCCCGTTTCGCCGAACCACAAAGGAGGTCATGTGGCTTGATGGATCTTCCCGTTCTGTCGCACTAAAGACATGAACATTACGCGTCCTGATCAAAACCACGCGCCAGTCCCGGGCGCATGTGGTGGCACAAAGTAAGAGCTGCTTCAAATCAAGCCTCCGTGGCGACTGGGATCTGAAAAGGATTTTCCATTTAGGGTTCTCCAAATTTGGTTATACACGAGTTAATGATCCATAATTTAATTCTTCTAACTGGTTGAGACTACCATGTTTTCACAAGCTGCACATTATTATAACAACATCACTACTAATCATTCCTTCCTTCAATTGTGCCAAAGGACCCCAAAGCACTTCATACTGTATATACAATAGGAAAATACTCCCCTAATCCTACCACTGAATATACTACGGCTCAGCATTGAACTTAATTGATTTGTTTTAGGTAAATAACTAGAGCACATACATGCTTGATCCAGCTGATCAATCCAGACAGTGCAGGCCCAAGGCCGTATAAACTGAAACACATATTGGTAAGAAAACGAGAACGAGGAAATACAGAGCCGAGACTTAACAGACTCGCACCTCAAACGTTCAAAGTGGGCATGATCACTCACTTGACTGCACCTGGCTCTCCAGTACCAGCAGACAGCCCCTGAGACAGAGGGGCAGACAGCAAGGCGAAGCCTCTTTAGAATGTCAGTGTGTAATGAAAGGGCTCCCGCGAACAAACTTGTAAGGAAAACTGTGGCACGACAAAGGCTTGTAATCGAGCGCTTTACACATTGTGTCACACACAATTTATGTCCTTGGCTGCATACCATTAGTTAAGCGGTTCTGAAACTCGAGGGAGCAAACAAACAGAGACTCTGCAGGGGGAGACATTAATTGTCTGTGACAATCGGGCTCCACTGGCTCTGAATCCCTGTTAGAAACTATTACATTTATCATTAACATCTATGGATTCCCCTTCTTTTTCTCTCACCTGCATTTTCACATTCTTCACTGCTGCCTGACTTTACTTTTAATAATCTCAAATAATTAGGTACTGAGAGTCGGTCCTGTAGGGGATGAAGAAAAAGAGCCCCTGGAAAAGCCTTCAGAGGAGAGGCAGACTTCCTGCTCTTGTTTTTGAAAGGGGAGACTTGTTTTGGTGCTGTAGCTACAGGGCCGACTTCTGACACTACATGACCAAATACATCGTCAAGGTAGCCATCTTCAAATCATTCCTGTAATTTCAACTGCCTGACAATACTACTGATTTGTACGGCTGACCGTTTACACAGCTCAACAAGTGCAATGCCCTACCTGGGATTTGAACCAACAACCTGCATGCAGAGCCCTACCCACTTCTCCACACTGCTGACTTTAAAAAAAATTTCAATTATTAGATCAGCTCCTGGTTCTTCTTCGCATCCATCTACTTTTGTTTTCAGGACATGACTATGCAAATTCATTTTAATATAAAGGGAACTCAATTCATTTTTTCCCCCCTAAGAAGGATGGAAAGTTGGGATTATCCTTTAATTTTTTTAATCCATTAAAACTGCAATTCATGTAAGAATTTATTACGGAATTCTGTAAGAATTACTGATATAATAAAAAAATCATTCCTATACTAACCATGCCATAATACCCTGCTTGTAATACTCAAGAGACTGGCTTATGAGAATCATTTTGAAGCAAACCGATATGCATGCTTACAATACTGAATCAGGTGCAATAGCACGACAACTCAATCAAGCTATCCTAAATTTGAATCCAATCACATCTTGTGTTAATTAGGCACGTGGCCCATATAAAAGTATAATCCCTGCACAAAAAAAGTAAGTCATGCCATTTATGCAAGTCAACATGACAGATAAAAGAAAGTCTTTCTGCAGGCGACACCCTGAAATTAATATTTATGCAAATCAATTTTAGTGCTTTACATTTAAAGTCAGGCATAATGCTTTTTGATATGTTGTGTTGCCTGCCATTTGAGAGATTTTTACCATTTCCATCTCGGATCTTTGCCTTAAAACAAACATAATTCCGCTAACCTGACAAAGCGTTATAACTGGCTGTGCTGTATTAAGAACTTCCTTGGATAAAATACTAGTTTAATTATTGGGTGACAGAAATAGCTACAATAATAATGACTTTTTAGAATGTTTTGTTACAGTAAATAAGGTGTTTGTTAACTGGATAAGAAAAGCCAGCTGTTTAAAATACAATGGTCGATTACATCCACGCTGTGCAGTTCCAGTTGTAAGAATCAGTTACCTTGTAACAATCAAACCACCTGGGACAGAACTGATTCCTGTCAGCAGAGTTCACTACAGTTAACACACTGCTCAAAAAATAAACAGCGTCGCGTACCAGCTGCTCAGTAGTGAGGGATTCGGAACTATGTTAAACGGTATTAAAAGATAATTCGAGTAGGTAGCTGTGGAGCCTTCTCCAGGTGTGAGATGGGAAAAGAAATGGGAAATGACTCTCCTGAAACATTGTTTCTTTTCTTCTCCTTTCAGCATGGAATAAACCTTTACTTGTTCCTTTGCAGTCTCAAAAGATTCTGCACTTACACACCAGGCATTCAGCAAGATAGCAGAGCTAGCTGTAAACTCACAACAGGGCGTCTGGTCTAGGGCAAAGGCAATGGCCTCATCCCTAACACAGCCCTAACTCCATCCTTCAGTGAAATACCAGCTACTACAATGCACCTAAAACAATGTTTTAAAAGAGCAGCTATTACCTGACGAAATCTCTGCCTTGACACAGTAACAAAAAAAGAGGCAGGACCCAATTAGCAAAATAACAAACAAAACTTACCTTGAGTGACAGACATTGTACCTGCAGTAATACCTGCCTACTTCCTTGAACCTACAGCTTTCAGGTGGAAAAACTGGGATCAAAGGATTTAGTTATGTTAACAAAGGCATCTTCTGAGATGCATGCATGTGTTGCAGGATGTTTCATCATGCAGAGGGTTTATGAAGTAAAAACCTGGGTTAATGGACATGCCACAGACAGAGATGCAGTATCGCCAACCTTGCAGCACCAGCCTCCTGGCTATGCTGTGCCTATTTGGCGGTGAGCTCCAGTTAGGCTCGTCAGGTCTACAAGAACTGTTGTCTTGTTTCAAAGGGGACTTCTTGCCTTTCGACAGAGTGGAGCCAGCCCTGCAGTCAGTCTTAGTGTTGCTCTAATGAGAGCATTCACATGTACACTACTGGAACCCAGGGAACAGCTGTGTTTGAGAACTAGAGATCTACTGGCCAATTCAACTCCTGTACTGCACCACTTCTGCATATTTAAGATGCTTCAACTGCTTTCAGATAACTGAGTTCTGGGTTTTTCTTTCCAGGAAAATAAGTGTTTTGGGATCAGTGCATACATAAATCCACATTATTTATCATTAATGTATAATGCATAACTTATGATTGTGCCCTGCAGATTAAATACATTTCCATTCCCTCAACAAGCTCACTGGATACTGCATCTTCATCATGAGAAAGCCAGTGTCCGATTTTATGGGCACAGGATAAAAATGGCAAAGGATAAAAACGGATGTGCAGTCTGGTCCTCACGTTTTATTCTTTCTTTTCTGATACTTAGTCACCATGTCTTGTAAACTGGAGATGGATAAGATGGAAAAGACAAAAAAAACGACAAAAAGTGAGAGAAAGTCACATGAAAAAAAAAAACATACAAAACAGTGGAAAAGGAACAGATATGAAATCCAAACTGAGAGCTGTGTTTGGCTGATGAAAACAATACAGGTCACACTTGCTACTCTTAATCCTGAGTGTCAGTCTGGTACTTCTGGTTAACAGACTGTCTAATATTCTCCTGAAGGCCTGAAAGTGACAATATCAGAAGCTCACATGGACTGCCTTGCAGTTTTCTCAGGGACGGCTCTTTTAAAACAGCAGAATGGCAAAACTAAAGTAAGAAACAACTGGTCACGCAGGAAGGTGAAATCAGCACTGCCCAACCTGGAAGCAAGAGACTGAGAGCAGGTTTTAAATGCCGAAATGATAGACTGCTGCTTTCCAACTATATTCAGAAAAACGTAATAAAAGAGGAGACAGAACTGTGCCATTGAGCAGAAGCCCTTGGGCTTCCAGGATTTCTATTCAGATTTAAACAAATATGATAATGGCAGCAGCAGGAAAGACACTTGCTGGAACTTACCTGTAACTTCCAGGCAAATGTCTTGTCATTTGTTTTCTAAAGCCTTAAGAACAAAAATCTCTTTATGGCCTGTCAGTAAAGGCCATAAACACTTGGTCAGAGTCAGACAGTGAAAATCTCACCTGCTTGTTTTAAACTCTGACATGATAAAGACCACAACGTTAAAAGGGGGAGGACATGAAGGCACTGCAAGGAAAGAGCGAGACCATCAGTACCTGTTAATAAGATCCTCATTGTCGTCGCTCTCCATCTCATCCTCGATGGCAGCCTGCAAGTCCCCGATCCGCTTAAAAGCCAGCTTGAGATCTGCCTGTAGACTCTGATTGGCTGCTTCTAAACTCTCAATGTCCATCTCCTGTTAAGCAAGGAACACAGGGGTCAGTACTACGCACCGCTCTGTTAACTGCTGCTTACGTTAAAAAAAAAAACAACCAGGAGACTGAAATTTTCGTCTTGTAAGGTGTTTTTATTCAACGCAAACGTCCCCTAAAAAGGAAAGCCCACATAACAATAATAATTCCTTACACTAACAGTATATAGCACTTTTCTGGACACTCCATTACTTTACAGGTATTGGGGGTCCCCTCCACCACCACCACCACCAACGTTCAGCCCCACCTGGATGAGGTGACCGCAGCCATAGTGCGCCAGTACACTCCCCACACACCAGCTCTCAGTGGGGAGGAGAGCAATGCAGCCAACTCAGAGATTATTAGGAGGCCATGATTGGTAAAGGCCAATAGGAATTTTAGGAAAGACGCTGGGGTAATACCCCTACTCTTTTCAAGAAACACCCCGGGATTTTTTTTTACCACAGAGAGTCAGGACCTCTGTTTTCCGTCCCCATCCAAGGGAAAACACTTTTTCAGAATAGTGTCCCCGTCACTATACTGGGGCATTAGGACCCACACAGACCGCAGGGTGAGCGCCCCCTGCTGGCCCCACTAACACCTCTTCCAGCAGCAGCCTTAGTTTTTCCCAGGAGTCTCCTTTCCAGGTACCGGCCAGGCTCACATCTGCTGAGCTTCAGGGGGTTGTCACGTGGGTGGGTGGCGAACTGCAGGGTGATACGGCTGCTGGCGTACATGAACAGGCTGGAAATCTGGGCCCTGACTTTGTCAACACTCCTAGTTGCTTTCTCCTTCTGTCCCCAGCTGCAGCGTAGAAGAGGCCGCCCCTGGCACCACAACCGCTCGCTTCACGATGACGTTACCTGAGGCTCAGCCCCGGATGCTTACCAGCTCATGTTTCTTGCGGCTGGCCTCGGCCTCCTTCTTGGCGAGCTCGCCCATCTCCTCCTTGATGTCTCGGATCTGCCGCTGCTGCCTCTTGTTCTGCTCCTTCTCCCGGTTCTCGGCGGCAGTGCGCTGGTCCCTCTCCTCCGTCAGCTTCTCCACGTTCTCCTTCAGCCGGCTCACCAAGCTCTGGGGGGGGGGGTTAAAAATGAGCGCCAACATCAACAAGAAGAACAAGCAAGCTCCCACAACACCTCGGATAACATCAAGATCGTGTAGCAAGCACAAACTGTGAATTCCAGGGATAATCTTCAAAGACTGGGCTGTGGTCAGCATTGCTGCCTCGCAGGGCTCAGGCCATGGGCTCAATCCCACACCTGGGGTGCTTTCTGTGTGGAGCTTGAACGTTCTCCTTATGATCGCATAGGTATCGCCCGGGTGCTCTACTTTCCTCCCACAGCCCAAAACGGTAATGCCTGGTGAACAGGCCTCTGGGTTAAACTGGCCCTGTTGCCCGTTTGTGTGCGCGTCTGTGATTGGGCCTGTCCTGTGATGGCCACCCTTGTGCACGTGCCGAGCTGGGACAGTCTCCTG
This sequence comes from Lepisosteus platostomus, assembly GCF_059453375.1. NCBI lineage: Eukaryota > Metazoa > Chordata > Actinopteri > Semionotiformes > Lepisosteidae > Lepisosteus > Lepisosteus platostomus. The sequence continues at coordinate 11,168,787 of NC_142632.1, forward strand.
CTCCCCTGTGGCTCGGAACTGGAAGAAGCAGTCAGGAAGTGGAAGGATGGATTGAAGGATCTTCAAAGAGGAAGGCACCCTCCCAGTTCCAGTACGCACTGACTGCTGCACGTCAAGACAAAAAATCTGGCTGAATAATATACGTCAAAACACTAAGAGCCAATAGCCTGGGGCAGGTCATGTGTTCTTTGTAAAACGCCCGTGTCCGCCTGACACGTACTGGCACACGTGTAGTCTGCACAGTAGTTTGCATGGAATTATTTTTTCTCCAGACTGCACCAGTACTTCTAGGAAATTATAGGTTGCCTCCATTATGAACTGCGGCTGCAGCAACAACCGTTAAACAAAACAGGCCTCTCATGGCTACAGTTTATATAAAATATGATTCCTAAATCGCAAAACTGTCTCTCACAAAGGCACAATTATTAATCTACTCAGGGTCTTAATGGGAGTATTTGGTGCTGACAAGGCATTTGTATAACTAATGAAGTTGAGTGATTGAAATGGAGCCTGCTCGCTGGTGGTAAATAGAAGCTGATGCACTTCGGAAGGGGTAGATTCATTCTTGAGGGAGCAAACTTTAATTACAGCAGCCTTGTTAAATTGAAAAACGATTCACCTTTTGTCTCAAGTAATTATAGAATGTAATTCCGAAAAGATTAAATTACAAAAAGGACATCATTGACTGAATATGTTATTAGTTGAAAGGCTGATGGAAGACAGACAGCCTACTGGGTAGCCTGGACCAAAGAATTCATTCTTTTCTGAACTGCTATTCAAAAAACGGTACAGCTCCGGCGAAATCAAATCTGAATGACCCTCTTGACAACAAACTCTTTGTGATACAGACTGTACTGAAAACTGCAGGCCAGAACTACAATGTCCCAATGCGGACTGGAGAAGGTTTTTTAAATTAGACCACAGTCAAGAATAAGCACCTCGAGTGCCATCTAATTTGAAAAATCACTCAGACTCGCGTGCTTTTCTTCATCGAGGAATGTGCTGGACCCTGCAGGGGATGAGCACAATACCAGCTGTTCTGGAGGAGACCTCAACTGCTGTGAAAAGGCAACTTTCATCCGAGTCCCACTGGAAAAGAGGAAGTCTAGCCTGCCTTTTAAACTGCGGGTTTGTTACCAGTGTTCTCTCTGCCCAGTCATCCATACCATCCACTGACCACAGACCTTCTGAGCAACTTGGATGTGATTCATTGGATGACATTAAAAAATCAGTGCTTCTGTTGTGCAGCAGACCTCTTGATTTGCTCCTATTTCGCCAGTCCCATCTTTCGGCTCACCCACCTCGAGACGCTTGACCTGGGTCCTCTCGAACTCCAGCTTCGTCTCCAGCTCCCGGATTTTGGCCTCCTGTCGGCTGACCAAGGATTTGTCCACCATGGACTGCTCCACAAACTCCAGCTGACTCTGCAGGGACTGGAGCTAAAGCAACACATGCAAAGACTGGAATTCAGGGACGAGCACTTACAGTATACTGCATTTATTGGACTTACAGAACTCCTTGGACACAGAATCTCCGAATGCTTTTGCACAAGAAAAGGAAGCTAAAACTAGATAGATGAGCCAATTGAAGCAAGACATATTAATAGTCTACTAAATGAATGCTGAATTTGTATGTTTAATTCAATCAGGGAGGGAGGTACAGATCTTAGTGGGATAACTGCATGAAGCTCCAGGGAGGAACGGCTGAAAACCAGCTCTAGGGAGTTGAATTCCTGCCAGAACGGATAATGGGATACACTTTGGGAGGTACAGGAGAATTCCAGTAGGAGCAAGACCACATAGCAACAGCTACGGAGGGAGAGACACTATATTTCTAGGTCCTTTTAAGGCAGTGGCACCTGAAGAGCTGGAAGAAGCTGACAGATGAGTTCAATTAGACTGCTAACAGGTTGATTTAAGTCATTAGCAGCAGAGTTGGAATTAATATCTGGAGAAATGCAGAGTGGGATCCAAGTCACCACACTGTTTAAATCCACAATGTAAAAATTCACATTATATCTCCTACTAAGCCCGTATGACATACAAAAAACAAACAGACATCCCTTTGTTCCCAAGCCTACACTAAACTAATAAGAACAAACACTGCCAACATCTTTAATAACAGTGTATGCACATTGATTTTCAGCAAAAGGAGATTAATTTAAAGCCTAACAGCAAGTCTAAGATACAAGCGTGCATGCCTGAGTGTACAAAATCCTGCTCTGAATCTGGAGCACAGAGTAAGGAGCAGGGTTTAATGGCAATCTCTGACCCTGTTTTGTGGGAGGTCAATGTTTTAGAAACTCATCACTCTTCGCTGGAGAAAAACAGCAGAGTGTTATATTCATCTGCATAGGCAATTTAAAATGCAACAATTAGGGTGATAGTCATCAAGGCTTTTGGAAATGTGCACCACCAGTTTTGTAAGAGAAGTCAAGTATTTTAATGATACAAACTGGGAATCCTAAAAAGCTATTTCAAGATCCAGAGATACTCATTACTCAAGGCCCTGACATTTAACTACTGTTTTTTCTTTATAGAGTTTTTAGTAAAGTGCACGTTGTGAGCTTTTACTGGTAAGGCCTTTGAAAAAAACAATTTCTGAAATCTTTTATCTTTTATCCCTCATCACAGTCCGGAAAACTGAGATTTAAAAAAAGCTTCAGACACCTTTTTCCATTTCAGTTTCCCTTTGATTCCAATAAAGTCGGTGAATCCATGAGCAAACTTTACTAATACTGATACAAGAGGAAAGATGAATACTGCATAAATGCATCAATCCTTCCTACGGCACTTTGGATGAGAGATGCATTAGTCACAGAGAGTCAGAATGCACCACACTTCCCTGCTGTAAAGCCAGCTGTTTGGGTCTAGAGCTGGTAAGTAGCAGACAGGACTCTCTCCAACACAGTGAGGCAGATGATGTAATCACTGGAGCTCACTGGAGAAGTGCCGACACTGTGCAGAGCATTAGAAGAGGACTGTACCACTACAAATGAGAAACCCTATAAAACTGCACAAGTCACTATGTATGGGAGGTGTTCTCACCAAAGAAGGCTTCCAAGGACTGGGAATAACACTGCACAGCAATGTGTTTAAAATGCACAAAATGTCTAATGGGTTAAACACCAACGGGGTACACAATAAGGACACAGGCTAAAAGGATGCTTAAAACTGACATGCCTATGCACATGTTCCACAGTCCTGAAAATATTCAGCACTTCTGGTTGTTTGTAGTATAATGTCTAAAGAATTATGTTTCCTTTTTTAATAAAGAGTCCCACAAAGTCAGATTCAAGTCACACGGTTTGAGAGCTGGTTCTTGCAATTCACTATCTAAAGAAGCATCTCCTCTCGAATAATTGAACACTTAACTTCAGCTGGCTTCCCAAGATCTTCTGCATTGACATGCCTTTGAGGATTCTGAATAGCCGAACACAGCCTTCATGCAGTCTTGCCTGTCTCGGGTCTGAAAGATTCAGCTCCCTCATTCTGACTATGCCAAGAGGAATTAGCAGAGATTGTTTCCTTTGTACTATACCACCTATTGGATGACCAAACCTCAATCCAATATTCAAAGTGTGGTTTGAATAATGTAATGATAGATTTTCCCCTTGATTTGAATTTCCCCTTGAATAAACTTTACACTCTTAATATATTCAGGCACCTTTTGCTGTACTGTCTAGCAGAAGACAAACTCCTAGATCATTTGCACCTATTGCCTCTTCTGGTTCAACTCTAAAATTGCACAGTGTGCAAACTGCACTTGTGGCACAGCAGCAGATGGATAACAGACGGGGTTAATGGGGATAACAGACGATTGATCCCTGTGGTTTGTGGGTTTACCTTCTCCTGAATCTCCTGTTTTTCCTTGCTGGCTTCTTCCAGCTGCGCCTGCAGATCACTGATCTGAGCCAAGTCTCGAGACGACTGTCAGCAAGCAGGAAGAAAAAGGATGCATTGGAAAAAAAAGTAGAGAATTTCTTTTACAAACATAAAGGGGACTTAGCTCTCTGTACATCCCCCCCCGAGTACACAACAAAATCGATGCTGGAGGCACGAATCACTTTGCATGAATCACTTTGCTAATGAATCCAGATCGCTGAAATCACTGAAAAATGTTTAAATGAAATTCAAAAAAAGTTTCAGAGCAAATTAATAGGTTGGAAACCGGACGGCTTCATTAAGGCACAAGAACAATTTCTTTTTATTTTAATAATCACATCAGTGGTTTAACAAAGGCTTTTGTACTATTCACATTTGCAAAGTTATTTCAATGTTAACCAAAAAATAAAATCCATGGTTCAATTTAGACAAGTGTGCTCTCAACTAAATGAAGGATTCAGCTCTCCAGTCCACAGGGAATCCTCAGCGTTGCCGTGAAGAAAACATATGTACATGAAGCAAGAGGCAGCAGGTTTTCTCTCCCACTTCAGTTTTTTAATTTTATGGACCGTCCCTATCAAGGTGTCCTTACAGCGTGACAATGAAGAAAAATCACATCACTCACAGACCCGTACAAATGCCCACTAGCACACCTTTTTAAGGTTGCATTCCTACACCTCTCGGTTATAAAAAATAAATCCAATTCTAAATTAAGCGATTGATGGGCATCACAGCTCAGAACTAATTTGACTACGTTAAAAAAGACGGGTAAATTGCTTATGGCCAGACGCTCTCTGTTCTATACTAAAGCTGAAAACACAAAAATTATCGATCTGCTGCTGGAGAGAAGTCGACAGGGCTGTTCCGCACTATAGCGATGGAGCACTGCGCCTCTTGGGGCTGTGTTGTCAATGCGTCCTGACAGAAGGCATTCTGGGAGAAGAGCAGGTAGCCACAGTACCTGTGCCACAGCAGCCTTGTGCTTCTTCATGAGCTCGTTCATGTCCTCCTGGTCCTCTTCCAGGCGCGACTGCAGCTCGTTCTTCTCGCGCTGCAGGCGGCTCACCTGCTCCTCCAGCTGAGAGAGAGAGAGAGAGACGGGAGACGCCTTCAGACTCGCGCGCTGGCTGGGCACACTGCGTGCTGCAGGCGTGCAGTCCCACGCCTATCCTACCTGCTAGCGCTGGAGAGTGGGCCAACATTACAGGGCTGGCCTGCGAGGTACTTTCCCTTCTGAAAAGGATTCAAATAACCTCATAAAAATGTCCACAGACAAATAAAGGTATCAGATAACACCATTATCGAAAGGAGATTCCCACACCGCTGTAAAATAGGTTCAGTGTGCACAGAGGAAGAACCAGCACTGTTAGCAATGAGCCACACAGTGAAACTTCCCTCTTCCCTGTAAGAGACACTCAGATTCCTAGATCCAGGGAGGTCTTTGCACATGCAACAGCAGTCGTTACCAGGGGTACTAATTAGTGGCTTAACAAGCAGCACCGCTAATGCACTTTGCTACCTTCTTAGCAAAATTAAAACTGTAATTTTATTTCTCTAATCATCTTAAAATACATAAAAATGGGTTTAGAGGAGCCCGTGACAGAGAATATTAATAAGGAATGAAAAATGTGGGTTAAAAAAAAAGCTAATGAATCCATTAGCACAAAAACAGGGAAGCGAAATGACTTCTAAAACATGCTGACACAATGACATCCATCTTATTAACGTGTTGCAAAAACAGATTGGTGGAATGTATAATGGACTAAATGTATTAAACTCTACTTAAATAGAACATAATTTTATTTAAAAAAAGTAATTATTCATTCAAAGTTGATTACCTAGAACCAGGTGAGGGCTGCTTTCAAACACACGCCAGTCAATGCAGATTGGACTTTTAATGTTCATTCGAAAAGGAAAATCTGTCAGAACGTGTGATGGCAGGGAGTCAGCCATGGAACTGGGACAAACTTTTAGCAGGAATGCTCTGAGTCCATCACACAGCTCAATACAGGCAATCAACACTACACCTTCTTCAGTGTATTTTTATACAGGTGAATCCATTTAGAAAATGATATAAAGTTGTTTAACTCATAAAAAATCATGGCTTCACCTCTGAAGGGGTACAAATGGATATTGTTAAACAATCTGCAGCTTTGGCCTTCTTTTATGAGCATTATTATGTACCTTTGTTTTTTTTTTCGCTTGGTTTTAGTCAAAATCATTTTTTTCTTAGCAGCCGAATGTTACCGATGCTGCTGATAAACCCAGAAGCTGGGAAATTATCTAGTTACAGGCCAGATGTCATAACGCAAAAGTAAACAAACACTGACAAGTGTTTCTGGATCTTTATATGGAGAATAAACCAAAAAAGAGAGGCAGCAGAGTGATTAGTAATTATGTTTGGCCCAAATGCGTTTTCTAACTATAGCAGCAAATTAAAAAAAAACACTCATCCTAAAAAAATGATCACAATAATTTCCCATAATTGCAGAGTTCAACATATAAGCAAGATAGGGAAAAATTGCAGCCTTTGTCAACAGTCTCTCACTCACATTTAAAGAAAAAAGAAAAAACAGCTATTGTACTGCTGTCACACATGCACGGGCGTTTGGCTAATGGGTCCTGACAAGAAAATCACGTTCCATTAAGACATCAAGTGTTTGGACACAAAATCCCATTGGGTGCAGCTGCTCTGCGCTGTTGGAAAGACACTTTCCCTACTAATCACAACCGAGAGCCCCTGTAAGCAATGAATAAATACATACCTAACGTCAGCGGGGCCTGAACAACACATTTAACCTTTGGCGTAAGAGAGGAGGGGGGATCTCGGAGCAGATAATTCCAAGAATAAAGAATTTAACAGTCGTAATGAGTGTGCCTGTTAAGTAGATGGATGTGCATTTGCTCCTAATTACAGACTCGCAAAACGCTCCGAGGAGTATTTGCTTTAGTTTAGCTTGTGGATCTGATGCCGCGGTACCATCTGAAAACATAATAAATTAGTTTCATCTTCCTTCCCATGGAAGGCCGTTCCATAAATCATCGCAATACAGATTTGGAAGTCAACACTTCGTACATAAAGGTAGCAGCCTAGATTACTGTATAAACAAATATATTTTGCCTATAGGCAAGGGAAAACCAACCTAACTGAAATATTTTATTTCATGGAGATGGCGGATAAGCAATGAATTTAAGGGAAAGAGCCTTTGATCGCCAATGGAGTGGGTCACTAAGAGGTGTACAAACTGCTCTGCTGGACAGTGTATAAATTACCTAGAGGTGCCATGATCCATTTAGGCAAACAGTGACATACAAAATGGACTTGGGGAAAACAGCACTGAGCAGAAACCTGCTGCCAAGTCCGTCCTCTCACGAGACATAGCGCTATCACAAAAAGATCACTGCGTGCTCCAGGACTGCAGCATTTGATCATGTTCAAAGGCCACCCTTCATTATTCTTCTTTGCTCAATATTACTATCTATCATTAATGGTAAGAAATTACCCGGCAGCTTAGTGCTGTGCTTCTCACTCGAAAGCCACTGTGACTTCTGGACTCCCTCCTACCTCCGCTCTTAATTACTTAATTGAATCAATCATTGAATGAACCGGACTTAACCGCGGCAATCGTTAACTGTCCGGAAATTCTGCACACTGTACAACAATGAAGACGAATAAGAAATAAACTAAAGAGTGCCACACAATGTCAGCGTATCACCAAGGAATCCACTACCTCAACATCTGACGGTGCTGTTGACCTTAGGTGGAATATTTAATTAATGTTTATTATTCATTTCAGACCTGCTAAGAACTGCATTCAGTCATTCTATTATGAAAAAACAATGAAATGCAAGACCAGGAATAATGTTACAGCATTAGACAGTAAATCTAGAATATACAGTGAATGGTTTACAATTAACATTATGTATAAAATCTCTTTTCTTTATCCTAAAGATGCTGAGCTCCACAGAAGAACCAAAAGGAATTTGAATCCTTCTGCTCATAAACAAAGGCAGCTCAATAAATAACACAAAAAAACATCTATATATCTATATGTATATTATACCAAAGCTCCTGCTATTATGTGAACTCAATTACTTTTTTCCCCTAGTCTAAAGATAATATTCCAGCTAAGATAGCATTATTAAATCGAAATGTATTTCCCGGTAATATGTCTTGCTCAAATTAGAAATGGATTTCAAAACAAGCCATTACAAGCTAAGCCATTTCCCGGCAGCCTATCCTATAATTGAACTTGTGCCCCGTGCAGCAGGCTACAGGAATTAGATTGCTACCAGGAGGCAGAAATGCACTTGAATTCGGCATCCCCTGGAGTCGAGGCATGAGGGAAGACCAGCAGGCTCAGACCGCCCTGAGCGACTGCCTGAAACTTCTACATGTTCCTTAGGACCACTGCCCCCGATACAGGGACCTCTGCAGCGAGATGGAACCAACTGTCAAGGTCTTATTCAAAGGCGGAGAAGAAACTGAGGTGGCACCCATACTTCCAGTCTTTGACTTCTTTAGTGTTAACATGGTCCTTTGTAGATGTCTGTAAGGCTCATCCCGATTTTTCAAATGCCGTAGAGTTACGGTTAAAATTAAACTCTGCAGCTTGCGAAATGTCCGTCAATAATTTTTGGTGGTTTCGTGAAACTGAGGGAGGAATACAGAACAGGCCTAAAAAAAAAAGGGCCGCATTTTGGTAAAAAAAAAAATAGTGGGCTATCCGAGCTTCTGGGTTAGAGCTACACCGCGGGGCTGTTAAACAGATACTCACCGCAATTTTGGCCTTGGAGATGTCGTCCATCTGAACGTGCAGGTCCTCGATCTCCACCTCCATGGACTTGCGGGACTTGACTGCAGCGGCACAGGTGAACTCCGACTCCTCCAGCTGTGCACGCCGGGCAGGAGAAGGGCAGGGGGTCAGAAAAGACGAGCACATCTGGACAGGCGAGCTCGGGCCACTTGGAAGTAAGACTCCCAGTAGAGCAGCTCGATTCATTTTGTTTCTGGTTCTGCTTTATTATTTAGGATGAAATGTTAGTTGGTGCTTGGAGGAGTGCTTCCTAAGCGCTTAAATCATTCTTAGGCGTGTCAGGCCTGGGCGTACCTGGTTTTTGAGCTGGGCGATCTCCCTCTTGCTGGGCGCGTTGTTCTTCAGGTGGTCCAGCATGATCTGGGCGTCTGCCAGCAGGGCTTTGGTGCGTTTCAGGTCCTTCTTCAGCCGCTTCTCCGTCTCCACGTCCCGCTGGCACACCTGGGGCAGGGCAGGCAAATAACACGTGGTCCCAACACGGAAAACGGCATGTGGGGAAGGGCTACACAACCTGTGCGTGTCCTACCTGCTCCTGGGCAGCCAGCAGCTTGGCCTCCAGATCTCTTCGCTCACGCAGGACTTTCTGTTTGTCATCATATTCCTCCTCCAGCTGCACCTCCATCTGCCTCAGCTGTACAACAGTGGGAATCCATTTGTTCATGTAGTCACACGGGGATAAGCAGTTTCAACCGTATTTGTGATAAAGAGGTGCAGTGCAGCTCAAGGGAAGCATGCAGAAAGCTCCTCTTTTATATCTAAAACACACTTCAAGGTTGACCTTAAGGGCAAAGGGGGCGTCATACCTTCTTGTTGCAGGACTGTCTGATCTCCTCTACTTCCTCTTCCTTGCTCTCGATCTCCTTGGAGTGCGTCTGCCTGAGCCGCTCCATCTCCATCTCCAGTCGCAGCTTAGCCTGGAAGACAGATGAGATATTATGGATAAATACAATCACCCTAAGCATCATCAGATGAACATCTGGCTTGAGTATGCCAATGGTTACCACACAGCACCTGGACATAGCCATACTAAACTATACTTTTCGAAACAGCTGGACTTAAAGCCCATTTGCAGCTTCTCTAACATCTGGAGTGAAGTTCTAGCTGCTGTGTCATCTAGACTTAGAAGCCTAAGGTTTGTAACTGCTCCAATATCTGGACATTGCCATATTAAACTACGTGTTGAACTTTCTGGAGTTAAAGCCCGCTTGCAGCTGCTCTTATCTACATCTGAAGTGTAGTGCATTCTGCCTGCTGTGTCACATGTACTAAGAAGCCTAAGATCTGTACCTGTTCCAGCATCTGGATGGTTCCAGCCTGTTCATCCAGTTCCTCCTCCTGGTCCTTGACCTTTGCTTCCAAGTCACGCAGCTGTTTCTTGACCTTGGCTAGAGAGGCCTCATCCTTGGACTCCTGTGAAGAGAGGTCCTGTAGCTCTGCTTCCAGCTGCTCGACCTTCACGTTCAGAGCGCACATCTCCAGGTCCTTATCCTGCAGACACAAGACAGGTGTGAGCCAAGCACAGAATCCCCACCAGAAGCCAAAAACATCTTAAGAAATTAGGAGGATCTTAAATTAAAAACAAAAATTCATGGCAAAGAATCAAGACATGTCTGCAGGTTTTAATAACACAATCAAACCCTAAACAATATTGTCGTGCTGGTAATATATGCAACATTTTGGAAAGATAGTACTGTATAATGCACAGAAAAAACAGTAGCTCTTCATTACTCAGTTCTTGTTAAAACTATCAATGAGCTGTCCTTCACACCTACAGCTTCATTAACCTGTACTGGTTGTAAGGTACCGTGCTGTAACCTGTAAGGTTGAGATCCAGTCCTCTGGCCAATTAAAAGCATGATTTAACAATCTAAAGATTTGCAAAGAAGTTATGCAATCTTTCTGAACACAAATCCTCTGTGACAAAATCCCACTGACAAGGTTCTCCTAGATGTTTTGAACAATGTCAGCTTCTTTGCTGGTTCTAAATTATTGATTAAGTGATTTCAGAAAGAACCAAGAGAAACCCCTTGACCTCCATTTGAGCTGGAAAGGCTGTGATCACTGCTGTGGATGAGTGCAGTATACAAAGTGGTTGAAAAGATATCTGTTATGAGCAGACTCCAGGTTAGAACATGGTAGCAGTACATCTACACTAGTAGATACTAGTGACTGCCTTTTCCCCATAAACAGCTTTTAACAACAGCTTGTATCTTCACTAATGTCCATCATTTACTTCATTTAACTTTTAAATTGTCCAGGCAAAGAATAACATTATGGAAGATGATGTTAGACATTAGAGCAAAGTGTCTGTGTGGTGTGTCTGTTACATTCTCTTTCAGATGAACGTAGCAAGCAAGACATTCAAAGCATTTAAAGTATTTACTTTGATAGTAATAACAGGTGAAAAAATCTAAGAGACTGTTACAATGAAAGGTGCACAGAACAGGAGGTACTGCGTTATTTAATGAGTCATTAATGCTGCAATTCTATACATGCACTGGATGAAAATATCAAAAGGATGAGGAACAAGCAAGGAAAAGAAAAAAAGACAGCAATGACAAACCATGTTTAACAAACGCAGGAAACACAGCCCAGACACTAAGCAAGCTTCTTTGCATAGCATCACCTTGAGCTCCTTATTGCCCCTCCACTTGGGAGAAGAGCAGCCGTTTCCTGTCCCCAGTATATAAAACCTGCTGGGCCCAGCCTGAGGAAGTGCTGGTGCTGCCCCCTGGTCTGTACTATCACATAGAAATCTAGGGGATCAGCGCTAACAGAGGCAGTTACAACCTGTGTTCTATGGGATCTGTTCCCAGGAGCTCAATTTCTAACACATGAGAAATGTATGGGGGCTTCACTGGGGTACCTGTAATGGCATTAGTGATATCTTTACCATAGAATAGCATTGAAAATTAGTTTTAGACAGGAGGGAATTTACTGCTTACTTTTAGGTGCTTGCATGCACATCACAGACAGACAGACAGACAATCTGCTCCTATACAGGTGTATTTGGAGGAAGTAAAGTAACGTCCTGTATTGCAATTGAACCAGGCAAGCGAGGCGCTGCTATGCAATGTTAGCTAGCCCCCGGAGCTATACCCCACTCCACTCCCCTGTACCTCCAGCTGCTGCTTGAGGCTGAAGGCCTCCCCGGTCAGCATGTCCTTCTCGCGGCTCAGCTTCTCTCGCTGGGCCCTCTCGCGCTGCACCTCCTCCTGCACCTGGGCCAGCTCCGCGTCGAACCTGCAGCGCCGGCGACAAAAGCCCGTCAGCTCCTTCAAAGGGGAAAACGCCCTCCTTTCGGACAAGAGGGTCATGTCGCGTAGCGCCACCCTGTGGTCTTGCAGGGTGCTGATGAAAATCAGGTGGGGGGGGGGGGGGGAGAGAAAGCTGGAGGCATCTTTAAATATGCCTTTCCAGTCTGAGCCCCACTCAGTCAGGCTGTAAATCACAATGTAGTGGTTGTCATTGTCTTTGTCTGCAGAAGAATAATGTATAAACATTCAGCTGAGCCCTCTTGACCTCTAATAATGCTTAAACAAGACGAGTTTCGACCTCCAGCTCCGCTTCAAAAACCAGACATTGCCACACTAAAGCGTTTCAGACAGAAGATGGGTAAAATGACCAGGAGGAATAAAGGCAATAACAGGCCAGTTATGAGGAATCCTTTGCAGAAACTGCAAAATTAGCCCCCTCACATCATCATCTCCACACAGGGAGCATGCCAGAAATCATTTGGTCTTCAATAGTGCGCTGTAGTGACCTGTCCTTAAAACAGTTCAGGATGATTTCGCTGCAAATTATGTAAGGTTCAAGCTCGGGATACTGCAGTTATTTTGAAAAGCCAGTTCTTTGAAGAATTGAGCCACTGAGCGATCCTAAGGCAACAGTAAGTGCCACGCAGGTACACAGGCTCCCACTCCAAGCCAGCCTTTTAGCGAAAGCCGTACGAAGAGGATTGGTACCCTGCCAGACACTCCATCAGGCAGCTTCTCTACCTGTGTTTTTGCAGTAATAGCCATTTCTAACTACTGGTTTCTACAGAGGGCAACTCATTAGAGAAAAAAAAAAGAGACTGTTCCAAAGCTCTTAAAATGGTTATGTAATTGCAACTTTACAACAGCTTCTTTCTGGTATCTCCAGAGAATCTAACATGGCCTCCCACAAAAGCCCCATGCGGTAGGAAAAAAAATGAGCTTTGTTTTCCCATGCATTTTCATAAATCCATAATTCCTGGTGAGGGTCCCTGGCAATCTGGAGCCCATCCGGGAAGAACAGGGTGCAAGCAAGAACATATCCTGGATGGGACAGCAGCCCGCGACAGAGGACACGCACAGGCACACAGGGACAAGGGGGAAACGCCCCCCAACCCAGCCAGCCCTTCTGTGGAAAGTGGGAAGAAACCAAGGCACCTGGAGGAAACTGCCAATCCCAGTCCAGATCAGAACCCAGGACCCAACAGCTGTGATTCCCAGTCCAGATCAGAACCCAGGACCCAACAGCTGTGATCCCAGTCCAGACCAGAACCCAGGACCCAACAGCTGTGAGGCACCACGGCATCTTCCTGCATAGCTTTGATTTGCTTATCTTGTGCAGGGCTTTTCTTTTTAAAACAGCTCCTCATGCCAGAGAGGCAAACCTATCCCAGAAATGAGTAGGGGAAGCACATTCTGACTGATAACGCACACACCTGCATGCACATAGCACATAGCAGAGGGTTGTTGTTTTATTTAAAAGTAAGCTTGCTATAAGCATCTTCAATGACAGTGCATTGCTGACGTGCTGAAATAAAAAGGAGAAGGCCTGGAGCTAGACTCTGAGCAATATCCTCCTAAAGTCTTCCTGACATGTCCCAGGGGAATTATACCAAAAGGGCGACTGATGAACGATGATCCACTGCAACAGTATAACACACCACTTAACACGCTAATCTCACCGCTTACTGCAGCCTCCCACAGTGCTCTTTACCAGAACTCCAGCTCCCTGATAAATCAATAGACAAAAGAGCTCCTTGACTGCTCGTCAATGTGCATGGATTGAGCAGCCACATCCTGCCCAGGCCCCGCCTGGACTGAGCACTGCTCCATGCTCGCTCGTTTGTTGAGGAATACAACCACTACTCTAAATTAAGAGTTATCTTTTTTTGACCCCAAAAAAAGGGAACAATTGGGTTTTATCAATAAATCTTCCTGGAATTACACTGCAGAGCTCAATCTTGATCCCTTGGCTGTTTTCATGCTGCTTATCTTTTGCTTTTATTGAACAAAAAAAAACTCAAATCACAGCACTGGTCCCTGGGTAAATGCTTTGAGAACACAGCACCACATATGGTACGGCAACGTATCTGGGAAATGGACCAAAAGAAAAGCAGGACGTTATCTCAAGAGGGGTTTGCAATCTACAATCCACTCAGATATTTGGCAGGTCATCACTGCTCTAAGACTGAACAAGCCCTTCTCCACCCGGACGAACACTGAGGCACAGTGCCTCCAGCACACTCCATCTTCAATCATTATAAATGGCATCGCCTTGCCAAAGACTTGCAAACTTACAGCAATGCTTCTTTTAAACGCATTGGCTCTCAAAGCTCGCCTTTCCTCCTTCAATCAACCTGCACACATTTGTTCTGCTACGGCAATTCCTAGCTCCCGAAGCCGGCCCTGTTATAGCAATGGATTACATGTGGTACAATCCGTCTCACTACGAGAGCGACCTGTTCGTTTCAGCCAATATCGTTCACGAGTATCAGAAAAGCTATTGTTCTCCCGTTCTGCCTCACCATAAACATCCACTGGCCTCGGGCTCAAACTATCAAAGGGACACATTCTGATAAGGAGCAAATAACAGGCAGAGAAAAAAGGTTAAACTGAAACAATAATTCTTTAAAAATAAGCGATGCAGGACCTTAACCTTAAAAAAAGGCTCTTCTTTCTATTAATACTTTCCCAGAAGATTTTGCCATATTGCACTTTAGAAGACACTGAACAGTGACTAAAGGTGACGCACAGCCGAATTTGTCACACAGGAAGGAGCAGACAGACAGGCAGGCCAAGGGTACTGCTCTCACTTGGCCACCAAGGGGTGCCGTGGAGATGTTCTGAACTGCCTGGAGAGAAACGGGTCAGTGAAAGGAGATATGGGAAGATTCCAGATTTTCCTATTGCTTTCCTGACACCTTTGAGGCCTTGGGGTCAGTGGATTGGCACCAAAGCGGAGAATGAACGGCTGTAAATAAAATGAAGGAAGAGAAAGAGAGGGACGAATCCAGGGGCAGAAGGGGCAGGGGGTGGAGCTCATTCTTACTTTCTCTGCTTCTTCTCCAGGTCATGATTGCGGCTCTGCTGGCCCTCCAGGTGCAGCTTGGTGTCCTGCAGCTCGGCGGTCAGCCGCTGGCACTTCTTCTTCAGCTGCTGCACCGTGCGCTGGACCTCCTCGCTGTCTGCCTGCAGGTCGGTGAGCTGGAGGGAGGAGCACGGAGGCCGGGTGGGGGTCAGCCTCACAGCCCGGGGGCCGGCGGGACCAAGCACCGGGACAGGGCGCGGCAAAACATGCAACGTGTCTGTTCTCGCCACAGAGGTACCAGCAGACAGGAGGCAACAGGGTGTGGCTTCTAATGACTGGCTCCGAGAGAGCATTCAAGACAAAACTCACTATTCAATTTCCCGATGGCGAGGGCGGGGAGGTTGGTCAAATATGAAAAATGTCAATCAGATTTAAACCAAGTTAATTAACCTCCATGCTGTCCACCAGCAGCCTATATCGGGGGACTACCAGGAGTGAAAGGGCCACAGGAGGCTTATGGTAGGTGCCCTACCCTTCTCTCCAGCTGTCTCTTATTCTGCTGCTCCACCTCCAGTTTGTCATCAAGCTCCTGCTGCAGCCTCTTCTTGGTGAACTCCGTCTCCCTGATGGCCCGCTCGTACTTCAGACGCCACTCGCCCCCTGAGAGAGACAGAGGGCAGGACATGAGCTTCGGAGGCGCTCCGCCCGCTGCAGGGAGACCCCGGGTTGGCGATGCCCGCCGGCGCCTGGGACCCACCCGAGTCGTCGTCGTCCAGCTCGCCGTTCAGTTCCGACGCCCTGATCAGCCGCGCCTCCATCACCTCCATCTCCATCGACTCCATCTGCTTCTTCATGGCATCAAACTTTGCCTGAAATCACACACAAGCCCTCAGATCCTCTGGGAAATAATGGGGCCATCTGTTAAAAGACATGCTCAGA